>NW_020867573.1:0-16870 GCF_003369695.1 Bos indicus x Bos taurus | reverse complement strand
GATGCTTGCTCCTTGGAAGCAAAAGTTATGACCAACCTAGACAGCATATTAAAAAGCAGAGACATTTTTTGCCAATGATGGTCCATCTAGTCAAAGCTATGGTTTTTCCAGTGGTCACGTATGGATGTGAGAGTTGGACTATAAAGAAAACTGAGCACCGAAGAATTGATATTTTTGAACTGTAATCTTGGAGAAGACTCTTGAGAGTCCCCTGGACAGCAAGGAAATCCAAGCAGTCCATCCTAAAGGAAATTAGTCCTGAATATTCATTGGAAGGACTGATGCTGAAGCTGAAACTCCAATATTTTGGCCACTTGATGCAAAGAACGGATTCATTTGAAAAGCCCCAGATGCTGGGAAAGATTGAAGGTGGGAGGAGAAGGGGACAACAGAAAAGAGATGGTTGGATGGCATCACCGACTCAATGGACATGAGTTTGAGTGAGCTTTGGCAGTTGGTGATGGGCAGGGAAGCCTGGTGTACTGTAGTCATGGGGTCACGAAGAGTGAGACATGACTGAGCAACTGAACTGAACTGAACTTTTAAGTAGCTCCCTTCCCACCAAGTCAATACTTTCTTTGCATGGAAAGTGTTTTCCCGAGTTTTAGATCATAGATTATTTTCTTGTTTTTCAAATCTACTTAGATAAAGTAATATATAGGCTTTAAAATATATCTTTATAATTGTATATATTGTATGATTATTTGTATATATGATTTTTGTGTGCATTCACACACATTGTCTTCTGTGTCTGGCTTATTATACTTAATATTCATGAATATATCCATACTGTTGTGTATAGTACTTACTTAATTATGCATAACCATCTCTATTTGGAGCTTTTATGTATAATGCTATTATAAATACTGTTGAGGTTTTGGGGGCAGACATATGAACAAATAAGTTAAATATCTATGATCATAATTATTGTGTCATGGGTTTTTTTTGATAAGGTACAGTTGATTTACAATATTACATTCAGGTGTACAACACAGTCATTCAATTTTCTGTAGATTATACTCCATTTAAATTACTTACAAAATAATGGATACATTTCTCTGTGCTGTAAAATATATCCTTGTTGCTTATCTATTTTATACATAGTAGAATCTCTTAATTCCATACCTCTATCTTGCCCCTTCCCTCCCCTCTCTCCCCATTTGTACCACTAATGTTACATAGCTGAATCTGGTACTTCTGTTAATACATTTGTTTTGGAGGTTTTTTGTCTTTTACTTTTTAGATTCTGCATGTAAGTGATAATAGTATTTGTCCTTTTATGACTTATTGAATTAAATGTAATACTCTTTAGGTTCATTCATATTATAGCCAATAGTATAGTCTCATAGTTTTTTATGCCTGAGGAGAATTTCATTGTGTATGTATGAAAGTGAAAGCTAAAGTTGCTCAGTCATGTCCAACTCTTTGTGACCCCATGGACTATACAGTCCATGGAATTCTACAGGCCAGAATACTGGAGTGGGTAGCCTTTCCCTTCTCCAGGTGATCTTCCCAACCCAGGGATCAAACCCAGGTCTCTCACATTGCAGGCAGATTCTTTACCAGTTGAGCCACAAGGGAAGCCCTTGTGTATGTATACCACATCTATATCCATTCATCTGTTAATGGGCACTTGGGTTGCTACTACATCTTGGCTGTTGCCAGTGCTGCTATAAACATTGAGATGCATTTTTCTTTTTGAGTTGTTGCTGTTCTTCAGTTGCTCAGTCGTGTCCAACTTTTAGTGACCCCATGGATTGCAACACACCAGGCTTCCCTCTCCTTCACCATCTCTCAGAGCTTGCCAAAACTCAAGTCCATTGAGTTCAAGTTCATTGAACTCAATGGACTTGAGTCATTCAATTATTGAATGGACCATCCAATCATCTCTTCCTCTGTTATCCCCTTCTCCTCCTGCCTTCAATCTTTCCCAGCGTCAGGGTCTTTTCTAATGAATCAGCACTTCACATCAGGTGGCCAAAGTATTGCAGCTTCAGTTTCAGCATCAGTACTTCCAATGAATATTTAGGATTGACTGGTTTGATCTCCTTGCAGTCTAAGGGACTCTTAAGAGGAGTCTTTTCCAACATCACAGTTCAAAAGCATCAATTTGATGCTCGGCTTTTTTTATGGTTCAACTCCACATCTGTACCATGAATACAGGAAAAACCATAGTTTTGACTATACAGACCTGTGTCAGCAAAGTAATGTCTAAGCGTTTGAATTAGCGTTTTCATTCCTTTCTACTGAGAACATATACTCAGTAGTAGAATCCCAGGCTTATGTAGTAGTTCTTATTTTTTTTTTTTAAGTTTTTGAGGATCCTCCATACTGCTATCCATAGTGATTGCACCAGTTTACAAAACCCACACACAGTGTGCTAGGGTTCTCTTTTCTTCATATCCTTCCAAATTTATTATTTATAGGCTTTTTGATGATAGACATTTTGATAGTGTGTCAGGTGATTTCTTGTGGTTTTGACTTGCATTTGCTGATGATTAGTGATATTGAGCAACTATTTGTGTGTCTTCTGGATATCTATATGTCTTCTGTAGACAAATGCCTATTTAAAGCTGTGCTCATTTTTTAATTGCATAGTTTGTTTTTTGCTATTGAGTTTAATGAGTTCTTTATCTAGTTTGTATGTTAGCCCCTTATAACCTATATGGTTTACAACTGTGTTCTACCATTTGGCAGGTTGCTTTTTTGTGTTGTTGATGGTTGCCTTTTCTGTGCAGAGAGCTTTTTTAACTTGATGGAGCCCCATTTGTTTGTTATTACTTTTGTTGCATTTGCTTTTGGTGTCAGATCTGAAAAAAAATCATTGCCAAGACCGATATCAAGGAGATTACCACCTAGGTTTTTTTCTCCTAGCAGTTTTATACTTTCAAGGTCTTACATTTCAATTCTTGAATTGACTTTGGGAGAATTTTTTGTGGTATTAATATAAGACAGTGGTCTGATTTCATTCTTTGTATTGTATGTGCTGTCCAGTACCCCCAAATCTGTTGAAGAGACTATTCTTTTCTTGTTGTGTAGTTCGGGCTCCTTTATCATAAATTTTAATTGGCTGCATGGACGGAGGAGCCTGGTGGGCTGCCGTCTATGGGGTCGCTAAGAGTCGGACACAACTGAGCGACTTCACCTTCACTTTCATGCATTGGAGACGGAAATGGCAAACACACTCCAGTGTTCTTGCCTGGAGAACCCCAGGGAGGGGGAGCCTGGTGGGCTGCCATCTATGGGGTCACACAGAGTCGGACTTAAGTGACTGAAGTGACTTAGCAGCGCAGCAGCAGCAGCATATGTATAGGTTTGTTTATAAGATCTCTGTTCTGTTGTCTCTGTGTTATTTTTTAGGCCATACCACACTATTTTGCTACTGTAGTTTTTTTTTAATATAAATTTATTTATTTTAATTAGAGGTTAATTACTTTACAATATTGTATTGGTTTTGCCATACCTCAACATATACAATTTGCAGTCTAGGAGTCTGATACTTTCAACACTCTTGTTTTTTTCAATATTGCTTTGGCTATTCAGGCTTAAAATTTATTTTTATATTGCTGTTATATTAAACAATCTTGCTAATTTCACTTATGACTAAAGACTTCTATGAAATTATTTTTACACTTTTCTATGTAAAATTATGTCCTCTTTGTATAATGACTTTTTCTCCATTAAAATCTTATAAATTCTCTCTCTGTTATGCCTTGTTTCAGTGACTAAGACATCCAGAGCAAGTTGAAAACTGATAATCATGATCATTCTTTTTTTTTTCATTAAGAGGAAGAATTTTAATAATCCACAATTGGTTATCATTAATGATAACTATAGATTTATATATTCTTGAAGATATTTTTGGCCAATAATGGATTATCCTCTTTATTTTTTACTCTGCTAAAATGTTTTTATCCATAAATAAGTGATGAAATTTTATCAAATGCTTTTCTGCATCCACTGTGAAAACTAATTTTTTCTCACTTTTTTCTGTTAATTTTATGAGATAGATATTTTCACATTAACTTTTCTTATAAATCTTTTGTTATTTTTGTTTTAACACCTCATGTGTTGGATTTCTTTTATCTCATGTATTTGGCTTCCTTGGAATTGATTATATTTTGTAGTATTTCTTTTTATGAAATTTAGTTTATATGTTTGTATTTGTTTTTTTATTGTTTCCATAACAAACTACCATAAATTAGTACTTTAAAAATAAATTATCTAATAGTTCTGCGGTCAAGATCAACACCAGTTCACTGGGTAAAATCAATGTTTTGGCTTTGTTTTACATGCTTTAGGAGAGGTTTCTGTTTCCTTACCTTTGCCTATCTTCCAGAGGGCCTCTGAGTTTCTTGCTCATTGTTTTCACCACCCCAATCAAACCTAGCATCAGCTGGTTGAGTCTTTTACACATCACACATATGTCTAATCCACAGAGATGTTGACTGCATCTTTTTTTACTCCCAATCTTACCTGGCTCACCCTGGGGAAGCTCCACCACTTTTAAGGACTCTGTGATTAGATTGGATTTGACAGACAATCCAGGATAATCTCCCATCAGAAAACCCTTTTACCCTGAGAAACATCTTCAGAGTTTCTTTTCTTCACTTAAGGTAATATATTCAGAAATCACAAGTATTAGAAGGTGACAACTTTGGGGGGTGGTGGAGATTATTTTTTCCTACTAGGTGGTTAACTTAGAAATCTTTCTGTATATTATTGCCATAAGCTAGCCCTGAATATCCGGAACTGCGCCAACTCTACAGAGTTTCCATTATGCCACTCATACCTGAATATGTCTAGAGAACAGATTTTTATTGAAATGTTAGGTCCCTAATGAGGTGAATGAAATACAACAGGGCACAGAAAAAAAAAAAATTTAATGATATAAAATCCACTACTGTTCTTAAAGGTTTCCTTCTATATAAATGGACTCTACACACTATTCCATGAATCTCCCCCCCACCTTGTCTCCTGTTTCCAGACTGTAATCCCCATATTACTTTTTTATGCTTTGATATTTAGTTATCCACTGCCATCTCAAAATGAGCTGTTTAAATACTTTTGCATTTGAAGTATTCATTAAGTCACTATGCTAAAATCAAGGAAACAAATTATGTACTTCAGATCAATACTTATCAGAACACCAGGAAAATTTCAACAAATTTTAACACTTTATATATCATATGTAAAATTATTGAGAAATTACAGGGAATAGCAATTTTTTTTTCTATTATAAGCATCCATCTATCTTGAGTTTTTAAAAAAAATCTAAAATATAAGCTCCATTACAGGTTCTTTAATAACTGTTTACATATGGGGAGGGAGGAGGGAGGAAGGTTCAGGATGGGGAACACATGTATCCCTGTGGCGCGATACATTTTGATATTTGGCAAAACTAACACAATTATGTACACGTTTAAAAATTAAAATAAAAATTAAAAAAAAAAAAAAACAACACTGTCTGTCAGAGCCGTTGCAATTTTCTGTTTTCCAAGGCACATAGTAGTTCACTTCAGATTAGAAGGAGTTGTTCAGTGTAATTTACTATAACACTAAAACAATATTTAGCATATAATTTTGGGTAAAGAATTGGACACTTGGCTACTTTTTCAGTTGCAGCACTATGTGGGTCATCATCATAAGTGAACTTTCATCTTCTTATTGCATTACTTATCCAGTGGAGTGTTTCAGATATCCAGAGTGAAATATACAATGTGCAAAACTCTTAGAATGTTGTTTTGGCTTGTATCTACTCTAACATTGGCTAGTTAATAAACTAAAGTACTCCCCTCTTTTTTCTTATTGATATAGTTTAAGAAATTGGGGTGACATTAATTTGTATACTTTTTTAAATGGGAAGTGGAGAGAGACAATAAATAATAGTCTTAACTCATTCCCCTTAGTAGGTGAAAAACAAACAGAAAATACAGTTCAATTAGAGTATCACTTATATTCCTGAAAATAATATACTGGAAAAAAATAAACTATGTGGCTTTTTTTCTTTTTTTTGTCAAATGTGCATTTACTTAGGTTTATGTAGAATCTAAGAACAGAACACATGTATGAATGGACATGAGTTTGAGTGAACTCCGGGAGTTGGTGATGGACAGGGAGGCCGGGCATGTTGCGATTCATGGGGTCGCAAAGAGTCGGACAGGGACTGAGCGACTGTACTGAACTGACTTGATTCTATTTGAGCTTTCATCTCAGATCATAGGAGAGAAACAATACTTGCTAATATTAGCTTGGTATAATGACATCATAAATTATGTTTGCCTCATCTCTTTATAAATGAAAGCAACACTTTAATATTTGACACATTTTCAAGCAGTTCAGTTTCAGTGCAGTCGCTCAGTCCGACTCTTTGCAACCCCATGAATCACAGCACGCCAGGCCTCCCTGTCCATCACCAACTCCGGAGTTCACTCAGACTCACGTCCATCGACTCAGTGATGCCATCCAGCCATCTCATCCTCTGTCCATCCCCTTCTCCTCCTGCCCCCAATCCCTCCCAGCATCAGAGTCTTTTTCAGTGAGTCAACTCTTCGCATGAGGTGGCCAATGTACTGGAGTTTCAGCTTTAGCATTATTCCTTCCAAAGAAATCCCAGGGCTGATCTCCTTCAGAATGGACTGGTTGGATCTCCTTGCAGTCCAAGGGACTCTCAAGAGTCTTCTTCAACACCGCAGTTCAAAAGCATCAATTCTTTGCTGCTTAGCTTCTTCACAGTCCAACTCTCACATCCATACATGACCACTGGAAAAACCCATAGCTTTGACTAGATGGACCTTTGTTGGCAAAGTAATGTCTCTGCTTTTCAATATGCTATTAAGTGGTCATAACTTTTCTTCCAAGGAGTAAGAGTCTTTTAATTTCATGGGCACAGTCACCATCTGCAGTGATTTGGAGCCCAAAAAAATAAAGTCTGACACTGTTTCCACTGTTTCCCCATCTATTTTCCATGAAGTGATGGGACCAGATTGCCATGATCTTTGTTTTCTGAATGTTGAGTTGACACATTTTAGGTTATATAAAACTAATATTTGGATACAAAAACTACATAAGATAGATATAATTTAGTACTGAGCTCTTATCAGTATCACTTGCTGGGTTTTAGTCTTTAGGAATATTGATGCAATTTTTCTTCAGTATAATAGGCTGAAACCTATATGCCAATCTGGCTTTACCTATGATGTTTATTTCCTAGTTTGACAAAAATACAGTGTTTAAGTTTGTGCTATATATCACACACATCTTTAAGTTGAAGCTGTTTCTACTGGCATACAAATACATATATCTACATTTATACCTTAGAGATACTGATATTTGTAAATGTTTTCTCTACTTTTTATAATGAATAGCAACCTTTGTGCTAGTACTTTAAAAAGAGATAAAATTGAATGTGTTTATTATTATTGCAAATCTTCAGGTAGTGGTTTGACTATCTCATACTATGTTTAATGTGATTTTAATGATTAGTATAGAGGGAAATAATTAAGTCACAATTTTGACATATCCAGGAAGTGATCATTGTACGCAGCCCCTATTAAACTGTGATATACACTGTAAATAATATCTGCCAGTTCAGCAAAAGTATGTTGTTGGCATTTGTTGAGATTCAGCTGACAAAGATGTCAGCAAGTTTACAAAAAATTGAGTTTTAAAACATATTTTCAATAAGTAGTATGCTAACTCAAAATTAACTTTAATTTGGAATATGCCTTAGCCTTTATTCTGTTTTAAAAAGCAGATATTTTCTTAGATATTGTTGTTACCGTTATCTTATAAAGGGGTTAAATGTTTATTTTGCATTATTGTGTTTTCATGCTATCTGCAGAGTAGAAAGCATATAAATAATAGCAATATTTTGATATAGGAAAGATAAACAAATTCAAGGTATTGTAAAATATTGGGCTGGCCAGAAAGTTTGCTCAGGTATTTCATACTACTACTACTACTAAGTCACTTCAGTCGTGTCGGACTCTGTGCGACCCCATAGACAGCAGCCCACCAGGCTCCCCCGTCCCTGGGGATTCTCCAGGCAAGAACACTGGAGTGGGTTGCCATTTCCTTCTCCAATGCATGAAAGTGAAAAGTGAAAGTGAAGTCGCTCAGTCGTGTCCGACTCCTAGCAACCCCATGAACTGCAGCCTACCAGGGTCCTCCGTCCATGGGATTTTCCAAGCAAGAGTACTGGCAGTGGGGTGCCATTGCCTTCTCCAGGTATTTCATAAGATGTTACAAATGAACATTTTGGCCACCCAATATTTCCAAAATGACTCCCAAACCTTTGGTTTATAAAAAATCTTCTTTGTTACTTCCCAATTTGACTGTGTATCTAGAGTCTCAGTACTAGAAAGTCCAACCACATAAGTTGCATCTTTTAACTCACTCACACCTCTGACTTGAACTTCTTTGCTTTAGCAACTTGCATATTAACATGGTGAAGGACCTTCATGGGCTATGTTGTCTTAGCTTAGATCTAGGATCCTTTCTTATTTAAAATTCCAATTCACATTGCTGTTCTACTGATTTATATTTATATATTTTCCATAAGGAATTTATTTTTATTTGAAGGAAAATGGTTACTTTTGAAAATGTAGCTTTCCTAGAAAACTTTAGTAGCTTATGAAACAGACCTCTGTATGTATTTCAGGGGTTGGCAAACATTTCTGTGGAGAACAGGACAGTAAAATACTTTTGGTTTATGGCCCAAGAGGTACAATTGGAGTTATTTTGTATATACTAATGAAATAAAAAATAAAATTTCCATATTTTTTTAAGAAAAAAATAGAAATATAATTATTTTTGCAATATACATCTAGTGAAAATAATGGAATTTTTTGAAGTGGTGGTCTCTTGCTTAACTGAAACCCTATTTTTAAATTACCTGGATACTTTAAAATCACATCAAAGAATTCAATACCTAGAGATGAATCTAAGGAGTTAAAAGAATTGTACTCAGAAAATTATAAGACCCTGATGAAAGAAGTTGAAGATAATGCAAACAAATGTAACATAATTAAGATCCCCTGGAGGAGGGCAGGGAATCACTCCAGTATTCTTGTCTGGAGAATCCCCACGGACAGAGGTGCCTAGCAGGCTACAGTTCATGGGGTTGCAAAGATTCGGACACAACCAAATGACTAAGCACACACACACACAACTCATAAAACTCAGCACACACACACAGAAAAATTAAAACTGGGCAGAAGATCTGAATAGACATGTTCCCAAAGACATACAGATGGCTAAGACAAATAAAAAATGGTCAGTATCACTATCCAGGAATGCAAATCAAAACCATAATGAGATATAGCCTCATACCTGTCAGAATGGCTTTTATAAGAAAAAACAGTGTTGGCGAAGCCATGGAGAAAAGGGAAACCTTGTACATTGTTGATGGGAATGTAAATTGATTCAACCACCATGAAAAACAGTATTGAGTATTCCTCAAAAAACTAAAAATATGACAACCATACAAACCAGCAAAGCCACCCCTACATATTTATCTGAAGAAAACAACATAAATTTAGAAAAGTGCACCCCTATATTCACTGCAGCATTATTTACAATATCCAAGATATAGAAGCAACTGAAGTGACCATAGATAGATGAATGGACAATATGAATATGTACACACACACACACACAATGGTATACTACTCAGCCATAAAAAATGAAATTTTGCCAATGAGACAACATGGATGGACCTAGAGGGTATTATGTGAAATGAGTCAGACAAGGACAAGTGCTATGTGATTTCACTTATATGTGAAATCTAAAACACAAGCAAATGAACAGACATAACAAAACAATAGAGATAAAAATCCCCTTAGTGGTTGCCAGAGGGGGAGGAGAGAAATAGGTGAGGGAGATTAAGAGGGACAAACTTCTGGTTACAAAATAAATGTCATGAGAATAATATGTACAGTATGGGAAATACAGTCAATAATAATGTAATGTCTGTGTGGTGACAGATGGTGAACTAGAAATTATCATAATAATTGTTTTGAGATGTATAAAAAAATCACTATATTGTGTAACAGGAACTAACATAATACTTTAGGTCAATTGTACTTCAAATATAAACCCATTTAAAAAGAGATCAGGTTTTGCTACCAGAGGCAAGGGTTAGGATGAGAGAGAATTGGATGAAGACAGTCAAATGGTACAAGCTTCCAGTTATAAGATAAATAGGAAGTAGGGATCTAATGTACAGCATGGTAAATATAAGTAACATGTTATGTATGAAAGCTGTTAAGAGTTAAGTCCTAAGAGTTCTCATTGTTTATTTTGTATCTATATGAGATGATGATTATACAGCAAACTTACTGTAGTCATTTCATGTTGTGTGTAAGTCAAATCATTATTCTGAACACCTATCCCTTTCAAGCTATTCAGATAACCTAGATAATTTGAGGAATATGTGGTAACTACTATAACAGTCTGTTTCTACTTCCCTGGTTTATAGTTTAGAGCTGGAAAATATTTAGTCGTGTGGCAGTGTCTAGTGCTCTGTGTGATATTTAGCAGCATCGTTGGCTGCTTTCTGTTGCCAATAGCAACCCTCTGCTCTAAAAACCAAAATGTCTCTCTAAACATTGCTGGAAGTCCCCTGGGTATCATGTCTCTCAGGATGAAAGCTGTAGTATTTTAACTGTAAAATATACAACCAGTACCAGCAGGTGTATGAGAAACCAACTGATAGCTAATTTTTCAATAGACAAAAACTGGAAGCCAGAAGAAAATTAAGTGATGTATCGCAGTGCAGAAAGAAAAAGATTTTTATCCTAGAATTCATACACCATATATCCTTCAAAAGCAAGGTGAAATTAAATATTCCTAAAATTTAAAAATTGACACATATTTTGTCACTGGCAAATGTGTACCTTAAATAATAAAGCTAAGTTCTTCAGGCAGAATGTAAATGATTCCAGGGCAAACACTGAATGTAGAGTAGAACAAAGACCAAAAAAGCAGACAAATATTTGGGTAGTTTTGAATTAATATTGATGAAGTACTGTCCATTGTGAAACAATAATGGAGTGTCATCAATAGTCAGCATGAAAGATAAAGTAACAAATATCCCTCTCCTTTCCTTCCTTTTTTTCAAAATAAAGAGAAAATAAAGTACAGTTGATAACAAATGTATGAAATAGTTTATATCCTAGGCATAATGCAGAGAAAAAAAAATACCTTCAAATCTATTGATGTAGCTTTACTTATTAGGTGCCTAGAAGTGAAATCTTGATGCAGTTTGAGGAAAAAACTTGAAAAGAATGAAACAAATCTAATTCTGTTGTAAGAATTAGAAAAATTCAAGTGAAACCATGAAATGTATAACTAAAATATTAATATAAAAACATACACACTGTAAGATAATCTTCCTCTTAAAGAAAATTCAGTGTTATCAACAATAAGGACTGTATACAATTAAATATGTAAACATGCAGTTTGTGGACTAACTACATCAGTTCAGTCGCTCAGTCATGTGTGACTCTTTTTGACCCAGTGGACTGCAGCATGCCAGTCGGCCCTGTCCATGACCAACTCCTGGAACTTGCTCAAACTTACGTCCATGGAGTCGGTGATGCCATCCAACCATCTCATCTTATGTCATCCCCTTCTCCTGCCTTCAATCATTCCCAGCATCAGGGTCTTTTCTAAGGCGTTAGTTTTTTGCATCAGGTGGCCAAAGTATTGGAGTTTCAGCTCAAGCATCAGTCCTTCCAATGAATATTCAGGACTGATTTCCTTTAGGATGGACTGATTGGTTCTCCTTGCAGTCCAAGGGACTCTTGAGTCTTCTCCAACACCACAGTTCAAAAACATCAGTTCTTCCACACTCAGCCTTCTTTATAGTTCAACTCTCACATCTATACATGACCTTTGGAAAAACCATAGCTTTGACTAGATGGACCTTTGTTGGCAAACTACAGCATTGGAGATAACATCTTTTCTTTCACTGCTCTATTTAAAACTTATTCAATGAGAAATACCTTTCCTATACCAGTAGTATAAACTTCTGTTCATTCCTGCACATAACTGAACTCCTAAAACAGAGCTTCCTCTCAGAAATTGAAAGTGTCCAGTCCAAGATATTAGCTCCTATGTTTTTATTCCAACAACTTCCCCACCTGTGGTGGCATCATCAACTGTAGATGGCAGCTGCCCGCCTCCTGAGGAAGAGTGCCCGCTCCTTTCTACATTCTTCTCGTCCCTTACTAAGGAGATGACTGTTTTTAATCTGAGTAGAATCCAGGCAGGGGAAATAAGAGGAACTACAAAGATAGTATAGAAAATTCTGATGTGACTGATGATGGATAGGGTTGTGAGCAGACTGAGTGCTTTTGTGGTCCTTGTAGGGACCCCTCCAGGACTTCTCGCAGTAACATCCTCAGGCAGGCCTGCCTCCCTACATCTCCACTGCATACGCCACTTCTCACTGCTGGAGTCCCCCCCTCTCCATTTCACTTAAAGCCTTTAGATTGACTCTGTCTCCAACATGATCCACATCTGTTTTCCTGGGAAACACTCGTGTGTTCTATGATCTGCGTTAGTAGTATGAGATTGGTTCCTAAGTGTAGTGGCCATTCTCTCTCCTGTTCTGTTTGGATGCCTTCGCTGTTCTGATAGTCAGCCTGCTATACTCACATACTAAAAATAAATGTAATGCACACATTACACACCCATTTCTCACAAACTCTGCTTACTATAAATGCACGATTGGATAGATGGATGGATGTTATTTTAAAAGACCTTTCCATAACTGAAAACAGCTTGTCAGCAGGTACCAACAAAGGTAAAAGGATACAACAATGTTGATACAAAGAAAATATTAATACAAGAAATTGGTGGAGGTAAAATGGAAAGTTGGTTCTGTGATTTTGTGATCTCTGCCTCCGTTCCCTCCCTTGCGAAATGAGGGTCATAACATGTATTTGACAGGGTTGACTGAATTCATCACTAAGGAAGCAAGTTGTGCTTCTCCATTTTCTGTATGTAATTTAACCCTTTTGTTGTTTATTTTGTTTTCCTTTCTATCCTTCAGGAATTTGTTGCTAGCTCATTTAATATTGGGTTGACCAAAAAATTTGTTTGGGTTTTTCAATAAGATATTAGTTTTGCTTTATGTAACATACTGCAGTTCTTCTCTAGAAAGATAAATGTAGAATGGTGTGAAATATTTCTAGATCCTGGGTTTAATGGCTGTTGTGTTAGGCTGTATTGCTGTTTTAGACATCTATATTCTAATTATCTGTTTAAAAACAAAACAAACAACAAAACAAAAAAAAACTACAGACAGTGAACCAGGATTATATGGACTGATGGTTTTTGATACAAACTTTGTGTGCAGGTGAGAAAAACCCATAAAGCCATCCTATTCTTACTTCACTAATAGTTCCTCACTCTGATAGTCTCCCTGAAGGGAGCCCAGGGTTCCTCAGCAGCTTCTTGAGGCTCAGCCGCACCACCTCATCTCTGTCCTTCAGGCAGGTAGAGGGTATAGAGGCACACGGTTCCTCTCAATTTTACCACTAATCCTTTTCAATAATTGCCGCTGAATAATTTCTTTCATTATGCTGCTTCTCAGTCTGAGTAGTATACATAGCCAAAAATGCCTGCACTTCAGAAAAAATCAAGCTAACACCTCAAATTTGCTCTTATGTCCCTTAAAATAATTTTCCCTGTAGCATTTGAACTGTGGAATATAGGTGATAAAAGCAGTCAAAGAATTAGTTTATATAGTAAGTAGAAAATGCTTAGAAGGTTGATATTAAAAACATAGTTTATAATGTAGAATGAGAATGTGAATAACTTTGTAGCTGAGGTACAGATGACCTTGAACATAGACATATATGGGCTAGATAAGGAGTTCACATTAAGCTGTGGAATTTCTGTAGACCTTTTTAATTTTTTATACAACATTATCAAAACTCCCCCCAAAACACGCAAAAAAAAAAAAATCCTAAAATAGCAGTATTCACACACTTCAAAATCAGATTTCCTTTTGCACAAAGCCTAATATAAACTATAAAAATAACAGTTTCAAGAAGAAATTCAGAATTTAATCACAAGAGCTAAACTGAAAAACAAGACATGTTATTTTGTTAGTCATAAGAAAATTAATGTATGGTATGAAAAATCTATAGAAGGACATTGTTTTCACTAAAAATCCATAGCTTAGGAGAGGTTTAATAAATTAGGTTGCTTACCCACAAAAGTAATTTTTACATAATAAAATGAGAAACTGCTGGTTGGAGGTTTGGGGGAGGGTATTTTGCTTTTTTATCCTCTGAAAGCATTGTTTTACTTTTTTATTCCCATTTTATATTCCTCAATGTGAGTGGAATTTTAACCTACAATAGAATTATGTTTTGTTAATAAATCAAGATGAGTTTCAGTTGTCCAGTGTACCAGGTAAAAAAATCAAGAATGCAAAAAATTACCCAATTTCTTTTATTCACTTGTTTATTTCACATGTTTTAAGCATCTATTATGTGCTGGCTCTGTTTGAAATAGTACAGATACTAAATAATAAAACTGTATACCTTCTCTCACAAAACATTCTGTATCTCAGTCTAGATATTTTAACCATCCATCTATCTAGGAAATAAGTTTTTTATTTAATTTATATATATACATATTTTTATATCATTGTTGGGACCGCAAAGATAACATGCTTATTCTACACATTCATGATTTCTGGGTACATTCTATTTCTTTCAAACTCTTCTTTTTTCCTTTAAGGATTAATATTATATTTTAAAAGTGTGCTTTTAAAAGGCAGTACAATCATACATACATACAAAATGAACCACTGGAAAATGAACCACTGGTTTTTATAAAGTTTGGTTTATTCAGCATGCTGGATCTCTGTGCCAGCTTTTCTAGTCGGTGGTCCCACATATCACGGTGCACACAGGGCAGGCTTCTCTCTTGCTCACATCACGATCTGACGCACATCCAGTTTCTCCTGAGGACTATCACTTACCTGATTCGGTCCTCCAAGATCATTCCTGTCTGTGACTCTCCATCCTTCAGACCTCCCTCAAGGACTTTTCAGGATACTCCTCAAGGCACTCCTCAGGACACTTGTCAGGATATTCCTCGAGATTTTGCACAGGGAAGCTGCCCTGAAACAACAGCCCATCCAGAGGTGGTTTAAGAGGCATGTTTAAGGCATGCATAGACTCAGCACATAGCCCCACTGAACTGTGAGGAAACTGGACACTGACACTGATTGTGTGTCCAGGAACGATGAGGCAGCCTCTGTAATAGCTGAGATACTCTGCGGCCAGAATTATGTATGGTTATTTTTCGAAATCAACTCCTTGATCATAGGGAACTTAAAAATAAATGTATGAATTAGATGTTTTGTGACAAGATTTTATTTTGAAATAATTTTAATTGTCTCAAAGAATGTTTTTTAATATTTTCATGTATTTTATTTTTAAAAACACTTGTAATTTTGCAAGCTAGCAGTAAAATATTGTCCTATTTTCTTAATTAGCACCATATGCCTGTTAAAGTTAACTGTGACTTTGTTTCATTGTAAATGATTGTAAAGTAAATGATCATGTCAAATACCAAATTAATCTCAAGTAACATGTGAACCATTTATTATCAGTATTTTTGGCTTTATTGCACAGAGATGTATTTCAAAGATGACCTTAATATTAGTATCAATTGTGTCAATCTGACACATCAAATTACCACAGCTTAAAGCAATATTTAATCTCTGAAATTATTTTATAATTAGAGACATAGAAGAAATTTGAGAAATTAGCTAAAAAACAAAGATACTGCATAACTTATTTAAAGTCCCTTGTTTTTTAGAAGAATGAGGAAAATAATGAAAAATTTCATGAGTTGCCCATATGGTTTAGTATATGTCAGTATTCCCATGCTTTACTTATGAGTTTGACCTTATCAAAAAGCATCAACATGTCCGGGATAATTCATAAGAATAGCTAGAAGTCTGAAATAAAACTGCTCAGTGCAAAAAAAAAAAAAAAAACTCAAGCCATTTAAATGGAAACCTAGACTCAAATTACTTCCACACATTAAAACAGGAGGATTTTTCATTTTCTATTTTCTAATAAGAGCATTCTTCAGAGCTGTAGGGTTAAGTTCTAAGCTACAATCCACTGCTTATTAGCATTCCCATTTTCCATATCAGTAGAGTCAAGTCCAATTTTGCCATTTGTGGATAAGTATGGCAAGCTACAAAAGCATGTGTTTGCCATAAACAGCTCTAGCAGACTGCTCTCGCTGAACAGATTAGATTCTCTGTAAGGAGAACCATCTGGACTGCACAAACCCACTACTAGTGTTTGACTGCTATATCAACTTTTTTTTTTTTTCCAATTGTGAGAAGTAAGGGACAGGGAAGCCTGGCATGCTGCAGTCCATGGGGTCACAAAGAGTCAGACCCAACTTGGAAACTGAAGAACAAACATTAGAAGTACTATTAAATTTTTTTAAGGGACAATATTTTACAAATATTTTCATTATGACCAAATACTAAGTGCTTCCTGCTGCTTTCTGACTCTCAAACTACTAGCAATGTAAAGGTGAATTTTAAAATAACTAATTAATCCAGATAACAATCAGATATTGTAGATGATTTATGTCAAAATTGCAAAAATACTAATTCCTGATCATCATAAGGAAATAAAGTAAAGCTTTGTAAAAAGTACCCTCTATAACACTAATATTTGATATTAGTTGACTTTTAGGATAGAATATTTTTTAAACCAAATTAACCCAAACAAACTGGAAAATATCATGCATGAATATTGTACAATTTTTTTAAATGAACTAGTTCAGGGATTAATAGCTATTTACCCTAGGAGTT
>NW_020867572.1:0-53807 GCF_003369695.1 Bos indicus x Bos taurus | reverse complement strand
TTATGACCACCCTAGACAGCATATTAAAAAGCAGAGACATTACTTTGCCAGAAAGGTCTGTCTAGTCAAGGCTATGGTTTTTCCAGTGGCCATGTATGGATGTGAGAGTTGGACTATAAAGAAAGCTGAGTGCAGAAAATTGATGCCTTTGAACTGTGGTCTTGGAGGAGGCTCTTTAGAGTCCCTTGGACTGCAAGGAGATCCAACCAGTCCATCCTAAAGGAGATCAGTCCTGGGTGTTCATTGGAAGGACTGATATTGAAGCTGAAACTCCAACACATTGGCCACATGATGGGAAGAGCTGACTCATTTGAAAAAGACACTGATGCTGGGAAAGATTTATGGCAAGAGAAGAAGGGGGAGACAGAGGATGAGATGGTTGGATGGCATCACCAACTCCATAAACATGGGTTTGGGTGGACTCTGGGAGTTGGTGATGTACAGGGAGGCCTGGTGTGCTGAGGTTATGGGGTCGCAAAGAGTTGGACACGACTGAGCAACTGAATTGAACTGAACTGAATGTGATGATGAGATCACAATTATTTTCCCAAGAATAATCAAAGGCGATACTCCTTATCACTAAGATTCAGTTCAAATGCTACATCCTTGGAGAGAAGATGTAAAGAGAGAGCACTTCAGGCTGAGACCATTGGGTAAAAACAACTCCTTGAGTCAGAAATGAGACAATGAGGGTAAGGATAGCATCAACAGGGAAATCATCATCTTACTATGGCTTACAATTACATATTCCAACTTGCCTGGTCAATAGAAAAATTCTTATTGTAAGAAACTGTCTTAGTGCCTTCCAGTTGCTTTCAGTTTACCTTTGGGACTGTACAATAATATAAGCTTAGTGCTTCTAATATTTGTTGTCTTTAATATTAAGCTTCCTCATCTTTTCAACATTATATTGTTTCAGGTGAATTACATAATCTTTGTTAGCTCCAGTTTCCTTTCATAGGAAATAAGGATAATCATACCAAACTTCCAGGAATATTGCATGGATTAAATGAGAAAACTGTACAATGTACAAAGACAGCACCAGGTACATAGCACATGTTAAATGAAAGGTATCTATTATAATAACGGTTACCATATTCTCATCGTCTATGCTTTATGGTAGCTCTTCATTTTGTCGGTGTTCCTCTGAAAATGCACCTCCTAGAAATTAATATAGAATTCCAAACAAAGTGCATTGACATCATCAATTAAGGACTATTTCATTCTTTGTTCTTAATACTTGTAATTGAAGCCTAGGATGCTTCAACTCTTTCTGCAAGTATATGATACTTATATTTACCATACTATAAACTAAAATCTCTGTCCTGTTTTCATATATCTGTCTTTTCTATCCTTTTCTGAACTGAGAGATCTCCAGGACTTAGATGAGATACAGTGTACCACAGGGAATAAAATACTGGCTTTGTGGGCCCATATAGCTTTAAATGTTGGCTTTTTGATCTGCCTGAACTGGAGCAAGTTGTTAAAAAAAATTCTGAGCTTTATTTTTTTAATTTGTTGAGCAAATATTAACTACCCTGAAGGGGTTTTGTAAAAATTAAAAAAATATAACACATTTAAAGTGTTAGGTATAATATTTAGGTATATAATAATAGATCAATGACTGGTAGCTATTATTAACAATTTATTAAAATGCATTTTGTTAGATTAATCATTACTATAGTAAGCACATCTCTCTCTGGTCTTTTTTAGATTTTTATTCTGTAATCTGTATAGATTCTCTTCTATTTTTGAGTCAAGCATTCATTTTATTAATGGTTCTACTACATTTATCACTACTTGATTGATTCACCTTTGAAAAGGACAAGGCTGAGTGTAGCATCCCAGGATAATCCTCAAGATATCTCTTATATAGCAGTTGGTGTGTGCATAAACAATCAACCAATATCAAAAGTAGTTTTGTTCTTTGAGCTATATTTGGCTTTTGATTCATGTATAGTTCAGCTTTATTGGGTTGATGTGATTATATAACAGATGAGTTGGCTTTATAGCAATACAAAAATTAGCTTTATGTATCCTTAGTTTGTGAAGTATATTAACAATACAATTATATTTTCAACGACTGCTAATTTTTTAAGATTTATTTGCTCAAATCACACTCATTTACTAGAAGCAAATAAGATACATATGAACAGTCATTTACTGCAGCTACTATAGTCTCATCATTTGCAGTAATTTCTGTTTATTCCTATGAACAGAGCAGTTTTTTATTTCGACAAGTTAGAGTAGAAGGACATAGTTAACAAAGCATTTTTTCATTCTGCCATATATAATTACAGGGACATATTTTTATCAGTTTTCGACTTGTTCAACCCCCTGTTGGATCGTGCCAAATCATGCTACTAATTTTGAGTAATTCATGTCAGCCCTTAGACTCTCAAAAATGAATCTGTTGAAAAGTTGTACAATCTGAGCTTCTGTATCTGGTAAATGATGTGGACAACCCATTTCAATTTTGCAGTATAAGAAGTATCATCACTTTTGTAAACATTTTTATAAAATATAGGAGTCAACTGAAGTGAAGTCAAGTGAGTAATATTAATAGTGTAAATGTCATTAAGGAACAGTAATCTCTGTATTTTACCCTGTTCCGCTAGCTTTTAGACTTACAGTTAGGAGAATTTTGTTCTTAGGAAAAATATAATGGAGAGAGAGTTTATTATATTATTGATTTATAAATAGAAAAAAATCTTTTGTTCATATTTTTCTTCTATATAGAGATTCTTAGGGACAGTAAATTTAAATTTATGTTAAAATTAATTTTACAAAGGACCTTGATCGGTTACAATATGCATTCTTACATCATTGTTAAAATACAAGATGTCTCAGGATGAATGATTATGTTTAAAGGGGAAAATTTATTTGAAGAATGTGTTAATTTTAAAATCTACATGATTTAATTTTTATCTTGTTTGTATCTTTACATTTGCAATCATATCATCACTATGTAAAATATAAATCTTTATTCTTCTCTTTAAAGTCTCAAACAATGAACAGTACCGAAGACTTAAATTGGGGAACTGACTGTGGAAAAAATTACATATTTTTTTAAAATAAAATTTTAATTTATTAATCATTTTCTTTTAATTTAAAACCAGGTTGGAAGTCATGTAGTAAATGGTTTATAATTATTTTTAAAGATGTTAATAACTTTCCTAAACAAGCAAATTTATTTCTGTGGCTTATTGCTATTGATATTCTGATCCAGTCATACAATGAACACATATATGGCTTGGGAAAAGATAAATTATTTTTTTCTTTAAAAGAAGCTGAAGTTTTCTTTCAAGGCTAATTTTGGTGGCAGTATATCTCATTGAATGGTTTTTTAACAAAATGTATTAAAGAAATGAAATCATACAGTATATTTAAAAGGCTAATGAGGAAGCACATAAGCTTTATTGATTTAAATTACATTGGTTTCATTTTGCTTATCTGAGTTAAATAGATTTCAATTTTGATTTTAAGTCATGAAGGCCTTAAAATTTATTAAAGAGAACTGTTGAAAGGCTGTGGGATATGGGTAAAATAGGAGTAGAGTAATGTTTGGTAGTTGTAGTAAGTGGGCTCCCTTGAATCTGTTAGATTAAGAGCTGAGTCTGGTTCACTGTTGTAAACCCACTCACACAAAGAGCTGGACATGTCTAGGCATTCCCTGATGGTTTTCTGAACAAATATGAATGAATGGATGAATGTTAATACATTCAGAGACATACTGGCAGTAAAGGTAGCTTTAAATTTTATAAGAACAGTCTAAAAAAATTCACATATTTATATATACACACACATTTTTAAAAAGCTGAGAATCAATCTTGTTAAGTTCCAAAGCGATGACAGAGGAGGCTCCTGAACTATCCCTCCAATGGACACACCAAACTTAAAGCTACATATGGGGCAATTCCTCTGACAGAAATCCATAAAATACCTGAGCAACATGTATACATAGATGAATGAGAAAGTACCCACATCAAAACAGGTAGGAATGTCTTGAGACACACTTCCATCATAAGCCCCATCCTTGGCACAGTGATATACAATTGAGAAGTAATTTACAAGCCTCAGCTTCTTGCTGAGGCACAAAGTGTTTGAACTTGACATCTAGCACCATAACCTTTATGACTCCCACCCAAGGGATGAGCCCACAAAAATCTAGCTCTGAAATTAATAGAGCTTGCATCTGTGAAACCCATAAGACTATAGTAAACAAACAAACAAAAAATGGTTCTGAACAGTTTTTTTAGGACTTGTGTGGCTTTCTGCCAGGGTTTAGCCTTGAGGGAGCAAACAGAAATACCCTCCTTACAGTTTTTACCTGAAGGAGGCCTATTTGTGTATTGTAAAAGTTGCTACTTTATGGTCAGACTTCTGACTTAGCACATATCTAAGAGTTGACTGCAGTTCCCCTGGAGACAAAAAAGGATGGCAGATGCAATCTCCACATTCTCCATTTAGCCCATGCTTCTCTGGAAGGAGCTTGGGCACATATCTGTTTCCCAACTTTTGCAATTTCTGTCCAGAGGATGCACCCATTAATTGCCTTGCTCTAGCCAACAAAGGTTTGTATAGTCAAAGCTATGGCTTTTCCAGTAGTCATGTAAGGATGTGAGAGTCAGGCCATAAAAAGGCTGAGCACTGAAGAATTGATGCTTTTGAACTGTGGTGTTGGAGAAGATTTTGCAAGTCCCTTGGACTGTTGGGAGATCAAACCTAAGGAAATCAACCCTGAATTTTCACTGGAAGGACTGATACTGAAGCTGAAAATCCAATCCTTTGGCCACCTGATGTGATGAGCTGACTCATTGGAAAAGACCTTGATGCTGGGAAAGATAGATGGCAGGAGGAGAAGGGGACAACAGAGGACAAGATGGTTGGATGGTATCACTGACTCAATCGATGTGAGCTCGAGAAAACCCCGAGAGATGGTGAAGGACAGTGAAGCCTGGTGTGCTGCAGTCCATGAGGTTGCAAAGAGCTGGAATGACCGAGCAACTGAACAACAACAATGGGTGTATTATGAGGCTTGCACTTGCAGGTCCCACAGCACTATTAACAATAACACCAAAAACAGTTCTTAACCGTATACCCTTCCTCCAGGGCACAGCACAGAGAGAAAAGATAGAAAGGCCCATTGCCTAGTCTTTCTTTGCGAGAGGTCTATTAAATACTTCAAAATTGACTGTGTCAATATCAGCTTCTAGTCAACCTACATCTTGAGGCTGACTGAGATCCTCCCATTTGGGACAGTGACATGTTTTAGCACAACCTCAATACTAGTGGGAGCCATTGAAAACAGAATGGATTGCTTGAACCATCAAAAAGTTTGAGAGAAAACCAAGAGCTAGGGCATGGTTGAACAATAAGTTTCATCTCCAACACAAGACCACTCCATTAGGAATTGGAATATTGCCTGTTAAATCAATGTGCAGAAACAAGCACAGGAAGCCAAGGAAAATAAAGAAAAGATTATATTCCAAACAAAAGAACACAATAAAACTTCAGAAACAGACCTTAATAAAATAAAAAGAACATAGTTGCTTTTCCTTATAAAGAGTGCAAAATGATGGTCATAAAAATGTTCACTGAGGTCAGGAGAACAATTTGTAAACAAAGTGAGAATTTCAACAGACACAGAAAAAAATTAGAAAGCACCAAACAGAACTGAAGAATACAATAACTACACTTATAAATTCAGTAGAGGGGTTCAGCAGCAAACTGTGTTATTTGCTCAGTCATGTCCGACTCTACGAACCCATGGACTATAGCCCACCAGGCTCCTCTATCCATGGAGTTCTCCAGGCAAGAATATTGGAGTGGGCAGCCATTCCCTTCTCCAGGAGATCTTTCTGACCCAAGGATTGAACCCAGGTCTCCTGCATTGCAGGCAGATTCTTTACCATCTGAGCCACCAGGGAAGCCCAGAAAACTAGAATAAGCAAAAGAAAACATCAAACTCAAAGATGTCAACTGAAAATAAAATAAAACATACAGTCCATACAGTCTAGAAGTTGATACTTCTTTTTATCTGGGGACATTACTGAGGACTATAGCCCAGAAGACAGCCGAGATAGTTCTGAGGAACTGTTCTAAGAGAAGGTACCAGCATATATCATTTTTTGCTGGAAAGAAAACAACTTTAAAAGATTACTGATAATCACAAAAGGGCTTTTCTGATAAGAAATTTGGATGATTGAAATTATTTCTTTGATATGTATCTTATCTAGACTCAGTGTTCTGTTTTTCTCCATCCTGAATTTCCCTCGGGGCTCAGCATCAGGATGGCTGCAGTGGCTGATAGCTTGATGGCAGGCAACTGATCATTGTTCACTGAAGTGGCAGATAGCATTTTTTTTAATCCATAAAGATAAGGCAGTAGAGTTCATCCAATCTCAAAGGAGAAAAAAAAATGAAAAAGAGTGAAGAAAGTTTAAGGGATTCATGAGACAGCATCTAGTAGACTAATGTTTATATAATAGGGGTTTCAGAAGGAGAAGAGAGAAAGAAAGGGGCAGAAAGCTTATATGAAGAAATGAGTTACATCTAAATTAACAAAACACCTAGAAGTAAATTAGCCCAAGAAAGTGAAATATCTGTACACTTAGAACTGAAAAAGAATTGATGAAAAAAATGGAAAGATATTCTGTACTCATAGATGTTAAGATGATCATACCATACTATCCAAAACAAATCTACAGATTCAGTGTAGTCCTTACCAATATTCCAATAGCATTTTTCACGGAAATAGAGAAAAAAACATCCAAAATTTTTGTGAAAGCACAAAAGACCCCAAACAGCTAGAGAAAACCTGGGAAAGAAGAATAAAGCCAGAGGCATCACACTTCCTGTTTTCAAACTATAGTACAAAGCTATAGTAATCAAATAATATGGTATTGGCATATAAACATACACATAAATCAATGGAACAGAATAGAGAGCCTAGAAAAGTCTGTACATATAAGATCAACTAATTTTCAATAAATAAGCCAAGGAAAAATGGAGAATTGATTAATCTCTTTAATAAACGAGTTAGTGAAACTGGATAAGCACTTGCAAACATATCTGGACCTGTATCTTAAAGTATACACAAAAATTAAAATGAATTAGAGAAGAATGTAGCCATAAAACTCATAGAAGAAATCACAATAGATAAGCTCCTTGACATAGGTCTTGGCAATGATTTTTTAAATTTGACATCAAAAGCAGATATAGTAAGACTATGTTAAATAAAAAGCTTCTGCACAACAAAGGAAACCATCAAAAGTATGAAAAGCCAACCTACCAAGTGGGAGAAAATATTTTCAAACACATATGTTATGAATGGTTAATATCTAAGATATACAGAGAACTCATAACTCATACAGTTCACTAGCAAACAAGTCCAAATAATCCTATTTAAAAATGCACAAAGGTACTGAATAAACATAAATCCAAAGAATACACAGAAATGAACAACAGGTGCATGAAAACTTGCTCAACTATGTTGATCATCACAGAAATACAAATCAAAACCCCAATGAGATATCATCTCACACCTATTAAAATTACTGTTGTTTAAAAGACAAAAGGAGTGATGGTGAGGATGTGGAGAAAAGGGAACCCTTGTATACTGTTGATGAAAATGTATTTTAGTACAATCATTTTTTAAAACATTATGAAGGTTTCTCATAAAATAAAAAATAGAATTACTATATGATCCAGCCATCCTACTTCTTGATATATATTGGAAAGAAACAAAATCATTATCTTAAAGAGATATCTGCACACCTATGTTTACTGCAGTTAGGAAAGCTCAGACTTGGAAGGGTTTCCCAGGTGGTGCTAGTGATAGAGAAACTGCCTGCCAATGCAGGAGATGTAGGAGACTCAGGTTTGATCCCTGGATCAGGAACATCCCCTGGAGGAGGGCATGGCAACCCACTCCAGTATTTTTGCCTGGAGAATCCCATATACAGAGGAGCCTGGCAGGCTACAGTCCATAGTATCACACAGAGTTGGTCATGACTGAAGCAGCTTAGCACAAGACATGGAAGCAATCTCAGTATCCATTGAAGTTGAATGGATACAGAAAATGTGATGTGACAGAAAATGTGCTTCAGCCATACAAAAGAAGGAAATCCTACCATTTGTGACAACATGGATGGACCTTGAGGCATTATGCTAAGTAAAGTATGCCAGACAAAGACAAATACTCTATAATCTAAATTACACGTGAAATATGAAAAACCACACAAATTCATACAGAGAACAGGTTTATGCTTGCCAGAGACAGGAGCCAGGGGTTGAAGGAAACATGTGAAAGTGATCAAAAGGTACAAACTTCCAATTATAAGATAAATAAGTTCTAAGATGTAGATCATAATGACTGTAGTTAACAAAATCGTATTGTATACAGTCATATCTTGGAGATATGTAAGTTCAGTTGCAGATTACTGAAATAAAATATGTATTGTAATAAAGTGAGTCACAGGAATTTTTTGGTTTTCCAGTCCATAGAGAAGTTACATTTACACGATACTGTAGCCTGCTGTGTGTAAGAGCATTAGGTCTAAAATCATTATATACCTTAATTAAAAAATACTTTATTGCTAAAAAATACTAATGGTCATCTGACTATGTAGGGTTGCTACAAGTCTTCAATTTGCAAAATGCCTAGGATTTGTGAAGCACAGTAAAGGGAAACACAAGAAAATGAGGTATGCCTATATTTGAATATTGCTAACAGGATAAATCTTAAAACTTCTAATCACTAGAAAAAAAATTGTAACTTCTTTGAGGTGATGGATATTTTCTAAACTTACTGTAGTAATAATTTCACAATATGTGAAAAAAGTGAAAGTGAAGGTCACTCAGTTGTGTCCCATTCTTTGTATGGACTGTATAGTCCATGGAATTCTCTAGGCCAGAATACTGGAGTGGGTGATAGCCTTTCCCTTCTCCAGGGGATCTTCCCAACCCAGGGATCAAACCCAGGTCTCCCTCATTGCAGGTGGATTCTTTACCAGCTGAACCACAAGGACACAATATGTACATATATCAAATGTTTATAGTGTACACTGTAATATAGTGTTATCATCAATTATATCTCACTAAAACTAGGGTTTATACCATGACATCCAGTATAGTGTTCATTTCTATATGCCTTCATTTTTATAGCCAATGATGTGAGAGAAGTTATGACCTGGATTCACAGTGTCCTTAGAGTGAACTGTCTGTTCAGAGGAAAGTACATTTTTCCTGAAACTTAGACCTGAGAAACCTAACCCTATTTAAGGTTTCTCACTTGAAACATGGTCATTCTGGATAGAATAAGACATTTTATGTGTTATTTTTCATAGTGAATATGACATAGGCAGTATAGCAAACCTAATTTGCTTGAAATTTGGTCCATCTGCACTGTGAGTTATGCTGTTTGATAAATTAAATGGTCCAGAGCAACATTTTTCAGATGATGTTCTGTAGATTCCAAGAGATCCTTGAAAGTGTTGTATAGAGACTTCCTTCAGAAAGATGAAGCATGGGGCTAATTGAAGTGGAAGCAATACAAGCACAAACTGGTTGGATTCAGTGTACAATTTTAAGAGCTGATTTTACTCTCCTAAAAAAATTTGAAAAATCATTGTCTACAGAAATGCTGGACTACAAAGCTTTCAGAGAATCATGCTTAATTTTTTGCAGAAGTCAGTTTCTTTTTTCAATGTAAATAAAAAGTAGAAAATTTAAAGTTGTTGTTTATGGTAAAGTAAGAAGTTTTGTTGACAATTAAGAACGGAGCCATATGTTTTGTCAATGAACTTGAGAGTAGATAAAGTTATTGTCTTAGAAAATCAATGCTTATAAACTGAAATCTATTCCAAATTGGAGGGATGACATTTTTCAAAACTGAAGTTATCTGGTGAGACCAAAACGGCCTAGATTAAAAAGAACTTATAAATTTTTAAAAGGGAAGCATTGACCAATCATTTATTAATATTTGATAAGCAAAAGCTGCTTTGTAGCCTGAGAAATAGAGAGAACAATGGTATGCTTTTGAAGTATTTATTAATGCACTGTTCTTTTGAACTGAAACTAGATAAAAATGTCAGTGTCAAAGACAAAAAAAAGTTAACCAAAGAGGAGTCTCATGATGAAATAGTGAAGGTTTGTGAAATATAAATATATATTTGTATTTGTATATATGTGTATACATATGCATAGACATACATAAAATATTTCATTCTGAAAGTAGTATATATTCATTCCCAAATTTTAAAAAGATAAATAATGTAGTAAAAATAACCTACAGATTCCACCAATGAGAGAGATTTACTCTTACCTGCACTATTACAATACTGGTTTCCCACATAATGTATGTATTTTATAGAATTGAGATTATATCTTTCTAATACTTTTTAAAACAATGTTAAAAGATTTTCTCTTATGTTAAGCATTTATAAACATAATTTTCATGACTGTTAATGACTTTATAATATACTATTCCATAACTGTAACATAATTCATTGTTACATTGAACCATTCCCTTGTTTTGTGGAATTGTTTCCTCTGTTTTTAAATGTTTATAAAAATTCCATTTGAAAAATATTTAAACTATTTGTAAGTATGCTTATTATGTTCCTGATTGTCTCTTGGAATGCCATCCTAAAAATTAAAATACTGGAATAAAAAATCACAAACATTTTTAAGTCAGTGTCGTGAATTAATTTCTGAGAAACTATAGATATTTATAACATACCTGCTATGCTTTAGAATTTCCATCTTATTATACATTCACCATTATTGAGTGTTATCTATTAGTTTCTGTTGGTTTGCAAATACAAAAAAGAGGAGGTGAGGCCTTAATTTGCATCTCTGTGCTTACAGGTAAGATCAAATATACTTTAAATTATGTTCACAGTTTTGTCTTCCGTGAATTGCATACTCACCCATTTATCTATTTGAGTCTTAATGTTTATCTCATTATGAGTTCCTAGTTGTTTTAAATAGTAAACTCTGCATTTTTACAGTCTAACATTTGGATAAAAAGAATATATGAAAAAACAAAGCAATCAAGAAAATAAGCAGAAGACCTAAATAGACATTTCTCCAAAGAAGATATCCAGATGGCCAGTAGGTACTTGAAATGATACTCAATATTGCTATTATTAGAGAACTGCAAATCAAAACTACCCTGAATTACCACCTCATACTGATCGGAGTGATCATCATTAAAAGGTCTACAAATAACAAATACTGTTGAGGGCATGGAGAAAAGAGAACCTTCCTACACTGTTGGTGAGAATGTAAACTGGTGCAGACACTATGGAAACAGTATGGAGATTGCTTAAAAAACTAAATATAGAGTTGCTATCTGAGCTAGAAATCTTGCTCCTGGGTATATATCCATGGAAATCTCTAATTGAAAAAGATTCAAGCACTCCAATGTTTATTGCAGTTCTTTTTAATAATAGACAAAATATGGAAGCAGCCTAAATATCTATCAGCAGGTGAACAGATAAAGATGTGGTGTGTGTGTGTGTGTGTATATATATACACACAAATATATATACACACATATATATACACACACATACACACACCCATACAATGGAATACTACTCAGCTATAAAAAAGAATGAAATAATGCCATTTACAGCAACGTATATGGATTTAGAGCTTATCATACTAAGTGAAGTAAGTCAGAAAGAGAAAGCCAAATACCATACAATATCACTTATATGTGAAATTTTAAATATGACCTAAATGAAATTATTTATGAAACAAAATCAGAGACATAGAAAACAAATTTGTGGTTACCAGTAAGAAAGGATATGAGAGAGAAATAAATAAGGAGTTTGAGATTAGCAGATACAAACTACTATATATAAAACAGATAAACAACAAGATCCTACTGTATAGCACAGGAGGAAAAAGAAACAGAAAAAAAATGTATATTTTGATCTATCTCTTTATCACCTTTCAGTTTCATTAACAAAAGTCTAAAAGAGAGTGATACATTTAGCATGGTCACAATTTTTCTGGGTTGTACTAAACTGTACGGAATATTTGCATTTAAAATTTAACTAATCTAGCTATGACTTTTTGACTTTCTGTCCTTGTCTCTTCTCACTTCAATAAATAACTTTGGAATGAAATGTAGCATGAATTGTGACTTTCCCTAGATGAGATCCAATTTACTCAGTTACAGTAATTGACTCAGTGGAAAAAAACGAAAGTGTACTTAAACTCATGGCTATAACTAGAAAGTCTATATCCACAGAATAAAGCATCTGAGCTGTAACTCATTAATTTGGCATGAATACCCAAACTGTCTTTTTTCCAAGATACATAAATAAGTATATACATGGAAAATCAGGATTAAAAAGCATGTTGTATCTTCAAACAAATCATGTTCATGCAGAGTAAGTGGGGATTAAGTGACTGAAAAAGTACCTATGATTAAACAGCTAACTCCTTGATCACTAAAGATCACATTAAATATCTTGTTTGAAAAGTTATTGGAGAAGTAATACAGTGCAGTGACTAAAAGCAGAGTTCAAAGTCAAGCTCCTCCAGGAAGTTACTCTGGGTGCCTAGTTATGTAACATCTCTTGGCCTCAGTTGCTCGAGGTCAGTAATCTACTCAAGAGTTTTTACTTTTAACATCCCACCCCCCAGGCAGAAATGATGTGTGCAGATGAGTTTATTCTCTACAAATGAGGTCACAGTAAAAGCCAAAGACTTTTTTTTTTTTGATTCCATAAGTGAAGGAATATTGAAATACACTTGAAAAGTGGGGCTTCCCCGGTGGCTCAGTGGTAGATAATTCATCTGCCAATGCAGGAGACATGGTTCCATCCCTGACATGGGGAGATCCCACATGCCTTGGAGCAACTAACCTTTGTTCCAGAGCCCAGAAGCCGCAACTACTGAAGCCCATGTGTCCTAGAGCCTGTTCTCAACAAGAGAAGCCACCTCAATGAGAGGCCCTCACACTAGACAGCAGAGAGTAGCAACTAGAGAGTAACTAGAGAGTAGCCCCTGCTCACTACAACTGCAGAAAAGCCTGCACAGCAACAAAGACCCAGCCTAGCCAAAAAATAAAGAAAATTATATAAAAAAAGAAATATACTGGAAAGTGCATCATGAGAAAAAGTTAAGTTCTTTGGAAGAGGACATTCATGTTATGCCATGTATAAATTCAGTTAATTTTGTCAAAATGAAAATGAACTCATTATCTTTACTAGAATTTCATAGATTAGATGTGAAATACCTGTAGTTGTGTCAATATACATATATATGCTTTCAGGTACATGGAAGTGGGAGACATTACTTTTGCTTTTCGCTTCTTAGTTTTTAAACAGTCTTATATAACATATACACTCCTTGAGGCTAGAACTTTTTCCTACACCATACACTACACATTCTAGTTCCCTAGAATGTCCATTGAACCTAGCTGATGAACACAGAGTGCTCCATACAAAGGGCTCATACCAATTAATAAAACCTTAATCCATACATAAGAGACCTTAGCTGTAAGCAGCATTTCCAGACAGGGAGGTAGTGAGGTCTACCAACTCTGTATTATCAGTTAGAGTACTTTCTAAAACTTGGTAGTTGGGGGGAAGACAGGAGTAATATTATTTTATATTCTCTGAGAATTTGCAGCGTGTATTTTTAGAGTATCTTTCTAGAACTAGTGCTACTTATAATATTGCTTTGAAACTTCAACCTGTGTTAATATTGATAACAAATCCACCTTAATTTGTTTCAAGTGGAACTTCCCCTTTGAAAGAATAGTTTGCAAAAGAAAAGTATTAATTATACCATCTATTGAAAAACTGCTGCCTTCTAAATCAGTGAATCTCTTTGTCTTCATTATTTTAATAAAGCTCTCTTCATTTACATAACTTTTCCCTTCCTGCAGTCAGTTCAATTACATTATTTTCTTGTTTTATAACTCTGCTAACAGGTACATTTATAATCCATGAAACCAGCTCCCCTATTCAGTTTTGCTTGGTTTTATCTCCATCTCTCTTTCCTCAAATGCCATTTGGAAATCAGGCTTTTTTAATGAAATTATTGCTTTCTTATCAGTTGTGACACCTTCAAATTCTTAATAAAAGCTGAAGCCATTGAGACTTCTGTATAAGTGCTGCAGTTTTAAAAAATGATTTATTTTTGACTTGTTTTAAAAGTTAATATCAATGATGATGTTGTGGCTGTAGTCTTATATTTGTAATTTTAGTTTACCTGGAAAAAAGAAGGACAACTATAGTGTTGATGGCCTGATAAATAAATACTATGTTGGTAAAAGAAAAATATTCCAATTTCTAAGACCAAACTAGCTCTGTGTGATGTAGATAAACCAGCTCCTCACCTAAGGATCAGTCACATCTGGGGCTGCCAGAGACCAATTGAGGAGCAACTTAATAAATGAGTGCTAGAGGGAGTTCAATGAACTTTATATGAAAGAACCTGAGAATGGAATTTCCTAGTGTGAGTCTATCCCATGTCACTAGGGCAAGAGTGAGCTAGAGGCGTGGATTATGAGAACTATACAGTGTCTTTCTAGGAGGGGCTATGTACACATGCTGGGGAATGAAACACCGTGATTAACCTTACAGAATTTTATGGTCATTGGCACATTTATCCCTGAACTCTTGTATTTTAAGAAATAACTTTCTATTTGATGGCTACCATAACAGATATTAAAAAATGTATTATCAACAAATGCATTGAATTTGCACCCTAACATTCTCCAAAGTCAAAATTACTGATTTTCTTCCAGTTTTTTTTTTTTTTTTTGGTATGCTTGGTTTGACATTATATACCCCAAGGAAAATATATCACTGAATTAAGAAACTGGAGACAAGTATAATACAAATATTTTCCTTTTCCAAATTCTACTTTACTGAAAAGAGAAAGGGGAAAAACAAAACCTGAATAAGACATACATACATTGTATTTTCACAAAGAAGTCTCCCAATTAAACTGATGGTTGGGCATAGCTAAACAGAATTGTGCAAGAGACTGGGGACTGAAAATTGGTGGTTTTTCTTAACCCATTGTAATAGAAACATGTGTCAATCAGAAAGAAAATAAGAGGATAAGGACTATATAGTGTGAAGTCATATGTATAGCAATTAAGTTAATCATATGCTAACAGAATACACTATGAAAAATTTTTTTGCTAAAAGTTTTATGGAAGAACCATTTTTCTCTGATTGCCGAGAAAAGGAATATTGTCTAAATAAAGCATTAAAATGTATGCTTTTATTTTTTTTCAAATAGAAAAAAAATATTTTTGTCATTATGTTTCCAATTCTGTATCAGTTTCTAAATTTAAACAATTCAGAAGTGTAAGTGAGCTTGTGTTTGAATCTTTCTTTTCTGAAACTTCTGGGAGCCTGCTGTGCCATCAGATAGAAGATCAGATCAGATCAGATCAGTCGCTCAGTCGTGTCCGACTCTTTGCGACCCCATGAATCGCAGCACACCAGGCCTCCCTGACCATCACCAACTCCCGAAGTTCACTGAGACTCACATCCATTGAGTCAGTGATGCCATCCAGCCATCTCATCCTCTGTCATCCCCTTCTCCTCTTGCCCCCAATCTCTCCCAGCATCAGAGTCTTTTCCAATGAGTCAACTCTTCACATGAGGTGGCCGAAGTACTGGAGTTTCAGCTTTAGCATCATTCCGTCCAAAGAAATCCCAGGGCTGATCTCCTTCAGAATGGACTGGTTGGATCTCCTTGCAGTCCAAGGCACTCTCAAGAGTCTTCTCCAACACCACAGTTCAAAAGCATCAATTCTTTGGCGCTCAGCCTTCTTCACAGTCCAACTCTCACATCCATACATGACCACAGGAAAAACCATAGTCTTGACTAGACGGACCACTGTTGGCAAAGTAATGTCTCTGCTTTTGAATATGCTATCTAGGTTGGTCATAACTTTCCTTCCAAGGAGTAAGCGTCTTTTAATTTCATGGCTGAAGTCACCATCTGTAGTGATTTTGGAGCCCAGAAAAATAAAGTCTGACACTGTTTCCACTGTTTCCCCATCTATTTCCCATGAAGTGATGGGACCGGATGCCATGATCTTTGTTTTCTGAATGTTGAGCTTTAAGCCAACTTTTTCACTCTCCACTTTCACTTTCATCAAGAGGCTTTTGAGTTCCTCTTCACTTTCTGCCATAAGGGTGGTGTCATCTGCATATCTGAGGTTATTGATGTTTCTCCCGGCAATCTTGATTCCAGCTTGTGCTTCTTCCAGTTCAACGTTTCTCATGATGTACTCTGCATATAAGTTAAATAAACAGGGTGACAATATACAGCCTTGATGAACTCCTTTTCCTATTTGGAACCAGTTTGTTGTTCCATGTCCAGTTCTAACTGTTGGTTCCTGACCTGCGTACAAATTTTTCAAGAGGCAGATCAGGTGGTCTGGTATTCCCATCTCTTTCAGAATTTTCCACACTTTATTGTGATCCACACAGTCAAAGGCTTTGGCATAGTCAATGAAGCAGAAATAGATGCTTTTCTGGAACTCTCTTGCTTTTCCCATGATCCAGCAGATGTTGGCAATTTGATCTCTGGTTCCTCTGCCTTTTCTAAAACCAGTTTGAACATCAGGAGGTTCACGGTTCACATATTGCTGAAGCCTGGCTTGGAGAATTTTGAGCATTACTTAACTAGTGTGTGATGAGTGCAATTGTGTGGTAGTTTGAGCATTCTTTGGCATTGCCTTTCTTTGGGATTGGAATGAAAACTGACCTTTTCCAGTCCTGTGGCCACTGTTGAGTTTTCCAAATTTGCTGGCATATTGAGTGCAGCACTTTCACAGCATTATCTTTCAGGATTTGGAATAGCTCAACTGGAATCCCATCACCTCCACTAACTTTTGTTCATAGTGATGCTTCCTAAGGCCCTCTTGACTTCACATTCCAGGATGTCTGGCTCTAGGTCAGTGATCACACCATCGCGATTATCTGGGTCGTGAAGATCTTTTTTGTACCATTCTTCTGTGTATTCTTGCCATCTCTTCTTAATATCTTCTGCTTCTGTTAGGTCCATACCATTTCTGCCCTTTATTCAGCCCATCTTTGCATGAAACGTTCCCTCAGTATCTCTCATTTTCTTGAAGAGATCTCTAGTCTTTCCCATTCTGTTGTTTTCCTCTATTTCTTTGCATTGATCACTGAAGAAGATTTTCTTATCTCTTCTTGCTATTCTTTGGAACTCTGCATTAAGATGTTTATATATTTCCTTTTCTCCTTTGCTTTTTGCTTCTCTTCTTTTCACAGCTATTTGTAAGGGCTCCCCAGACAGCCATTGTGCTTTTCTGCATTTCTTTTCCATGGGGATGGTCTTGATCCCTGTCTCCTGTACAATGTCACGAACCTCATTCCATAGTTCATCAGGTACTCTATCTATCAGATCTAGGCCCTTAGATCTATTTCTCACTTCCACTGTGTAATCATAAGGGATTTGATTTAGGTCATACCTGAATGGTCTAGTAGTTTTCCCTACTTTCTTCAATTTCAGTCTGAATTTGGCAATAAGGAGTTCATGTTTGAGCCACAGTCAGCTCCTGGTCTTGTTTTTGCTGACTGTATAGAGTTTCTCCATCTTTGGCTGCAAAGAATATAATCAATCTGATTTCGGTGTTGACCATCTGGTGATGTCCATGTATAGAGTCTTCTCTTGTGTTGTTGGAAGAGGGTGTTTGTTATGACCAGTGCATTTTCTTGGCAAAACTCTGTTAGACTTTGCCCTGCCTCATTCTGTATTCCAAGGCCAAATTTGCCTGTTACTCCAGGTGTTTCTTGACTTCCTATTTTTGCATTCCAGTCCCCTATAAGAAGATAGCAAGTGCTTTTATCTGTGAAGTAGTTCTAAAGACAGAGAAGTCTGGCTATTAGCTTCCAAGTTTGCATAAGTTAGATTGCTCCAATAAGGCGTCTTTCATTTAATTTCTTTCTTCCATACTTCAACTGTTTCCAAACCTTTTTTAGTCTCATGGGTAGATGGAAGAATGCACATGTGTAAGGGGAGAGGCTGGGGGCTGTATGAGTATAGCCCTTCTATCTGTGAGAATCATATCATGCTATCACGGAATATAAATATATGTCATGGAATATAAATATAGTATAGTTAAAACAAATGGTCTTTCACTATTCTAGTTTCAGTTTTAAGAAAGTGTTTGAAGTTCCATCAGGAATATCTTTGTTTCTCCTCACACACAAATATGGTTTTGATTTTAACTCTGGCACTTACTTGCTGGGTGGCCTTGGGCAGTCACTTATGATCTTTGAGGTTTAGTTTCTCTGTATTTAAAATGGGTATAGTACTTATCTTGCAGGATTGCCTTGTGGACAATAGAAAATTTATACTTAGCACAATGTATAATAAATACCAAAGATTACTTCACTGAGGGCAGTTTTTATCAGTATTTGTGGTGGTATATTTTTTTAAAAAGTATTTAATATATCAAAGTCATCTACTCTCGAGATCATTTCACCCACCCAAATTTTTCTCCACTTGTTAGGTAGCATAGTAGCAGTTAGCATAGTGATTAAGCATGTCAGCTCTGACTTCATGGTCTGAATTCAGATCTTGGTTCTACCACGTACTGTTATGTGATCTTGAAAAAAAAATTTTTTAAGTCAAAGTAGAGTTGATTTATAATGTCATATTAGTTTCACGTGTAAAGCACAGTCATATACACTACTGTGTATATATATATATATATATATATATATATATATACACACACACACACACACACATACTTTTGCAGATTATTTTTCCTTACTGGTTATTAAAAATATTGAGTATAGTTCCCTGTGCTATACAGTAGGTCCTTGTTGGTTATCTACTTTATATACAGTAGTATATATGTGTTAACCCCAGTGTCCTAATTTGTTCCTCCTCCTTCCACTGTTTCCCCTTTGGTAACCATAAGTTTGTTTTCTTTATCTATGAGTTTATTTCTGTTTTGTAAATGAGCTCATTTGTATCTTACTTTTTTAGACTCTACATATAATGATATCCTAGGATATTTGTCTTTGTCTGGCTTATTTCACTTAGTATAAGAATCTCTAGGTCCATCCATGTTGCTGAAAATGGCATTATTTCATTCTTACTTATGGCTGAGTAATATTCTATTATATATATTTACCACATCTCCTTTATTCATTTCTCTGTTGATGAACATTTACATTGCTTCCATGTCTTGGCTGTTGTAAATAGTGCTTCAGTGAAAGCTGGGGTGCATTTATTTATTTATTTATGATTAGTTTTCCCTGGTTATATGCCCTGGAGTGTGCTTGCAAGATCATATGGTAACTCCATTTTTAGTTTTTTAAGGAACCTCTGTACTAGTCTCCCTAATGGCTATACCAATTTACATCCCCACTAAAAGTGTAAATAAGGTTCCTCTCTCCACACTCTTTCCAGCATTTATTTTTTGTAGACTTTTTGATGATAGCTGAAGAAATTCTTAAACCCTTTTGTGCTCACCTGTAAAATGAGAATGTCCTTGTTCTTATCACCTTATATGATGGTTATAACAATTAGTAAGATGAAATGAATTAATAACCAACAAAGTACTTTCTAAAAAATACAACTGCTAGAATTTAGTCGATAGGTGGTCAGGTGCCTTGTCTGTCTTGTTTACCACTGTATCTCCATTATTTGAATGACGCCTAGCATTTAATAGGTATTCAGTGTATGATGATTTGACAGACAAAGGGACAGTGTCTCTCACACACAGTGCATGCCAAGTCACTTCAGTTGTGTCTGACTTTTGGGAACCCTATGGACTGTAGCCTGCTAGGCTCCTCTGCCCAAGGAGTTCTCCAGGCAAGAACACTGGAGTGGGTTGCCATTTCCTTCTCCACTCAACACTGTACATAGACATCATCTGTCTTGTCATTCTTCATATGTGTCTTCCTCAGATCTGCATATTCTTTCACTGTCATTTGAATACTCAGTTCCCAGCCTTCTGTTTTTACCTAAGAGTGGTCCCTCAGTTGAAATGTTGTCTTTCTCTTTATCCAAAATTAACCAATTCTCTGAAATGTATAGGAAGTGAAGCCTTCTTAAAAAAGTTTACCTTAAAAAGTTTCTGATTTTGCAATTTGTCTTTTGGATTTAGACTTTTGATTGTGATCACTTTAGATTTTGTGCATGTTATCAACTTCCCTTGCCTTAATTTGACACCAAAATTGTGTTGGGAGACAAAGTGAAAGGGTTGCATTACCTTTGAGGAATTGTAATGTATTACTTGGTTCTCATATTAGCTTTCTATTGTTCTCGGGCTTCCCTTGTGGCTCAGCTGGTAAAGAATCCATCTGCAAGGCAATGCTGGAGACCTGGGTTTGATCCCTGGGTTGGGAAAATCCCCTGGAAAAGGGAAAGGCTACCCACTCCAGTATTCTGGCCTGGAGAATTTCATGGACAGTCCAAGGGGTCGCAAAGAGTCAGACGCAACTGAGTGACTTTCACTTTCACTTTCATTGCTACTGCACCAAATCAACACAAACTTAATGGCTTAAAACAAAATAAGGTTTTTATTTTATGGTTTTGTAGTTCAGAAGTCTGATGTGTATCTTACTGGGTTAAAATCAAGGTGTCAATAGGACTGTCTCTAAGATTTTCCTCAGGGTCATGACTTCTTAAGTTTTATGTTAGTTCATTTTTTTATTGTGATAAAATTAAATACTTTTATTTAGGTCAATTAGTACTGTAAGGTGAGTAGCTTATTTTTTTTAAATTTCAGGATTATTTTGATGATTTTTATTATCACAGAAATATGTCAATTATTCACTATTTACATCTTATTTAAATCCTTTAAATACGCCTCCTCTCAGGAACTTGAAATTGTTTTCGATTTTACTCAAACATTAAATATCATAAGTTAATTACATAATGGCTATGAAAATGGTGAGATATCTTCATAAATAAAAACAAAATTATGTATTGCTGCTGCTGCTGCTAAGTCGCTTCAGTCGTGTCCGACTCTATGCGATCCTATGGATGGCAGCCCACCAGGATCCCCCATCCTTGGGATTCTCCAGGCAAGAACACTGGAGTGGGTTGCCATTTCCTTCTCCAATGCATGAAAGTGAAAAGTGAAAGTGAAGTCGCTCAGTCCTATCTGACTCTTAGCGATATCTGAACTTCATTTTTTTTAAATTTTCATTTGACTTGTTTGAATATGAAGCTTTATGCTCATGAACTTACCATGACCTGATTTTATAGACTCTTCTTTTTCTGGTCTTATCCATTTTTAAATAATATTAAAACAACAAGTTTCCTAAATAATCTAGATGTGAAAAGGGGCATGTAGCATGCTCTGTCTTCAAAAGAACCTCTTACATATTTTTACAGATACAAAAAGAAAGAAAGAAAAAAGAAAGGGAATAATATTATATGGCGAGTGCAGAGAAGAAGAGCGAGCCAGGCAGTCAGACAAGAAAAATGAAATTTATTAGAGGGAAGTCTAGTCAAGGCTATGGTTTATCCAGTGGTCATGTATGGAGTGAGAGTTCAACTGTGAAGAAAGCTGAGCACCGAAGAATTGATGCTTTTGAACTGTGGTGCTTGAGAAGACTCTTCCGAGTCCCTTGGACTGCAAGAAGATACAACCAGTCCATCCTAAAGGAGACTAGTCCTGGGTGTTCATTGGAAGGACTGATGCTAAGGCTGAAACTCCAATACTCTGGCCACCTCATGCGAAGAGTTGACTCATTGGAAAAGACTCTGATTTTGGGAGGGATTGGGGACAGGAGGAGAAGGGGATGACAGAGGATGAGATGGCTGGATGACATCACTGACTCGATGGATTTGAGTCTGGGTGAACTCTGGTAGTTGGTGATGGACAGGGAGGCCTGGCGTGCTGCGATTCATAGGGTCGCAAAGTGTCTGAAACGACTGAGCGACTGAACTGAACTGAACTGATTAGAGGGAAAAGAGAGGGTGACTGGCTCTTAAGAGAACCAGCGTTCTCCCTTTCTGACAGAGTCCTTCTTTTACTCCACCAATAAAAAATTCTCTGAAGGGATGGTCACAGAGCTGGAGGTCTGGAATCTGGTGGTCTTACACCTTTTAGAAGATAAGTGCCAATGAGATAACAGGATGCCATTTGGGCAATTTGATCAGTCTCACAGATCACTGTGATTTTATTCTTCATTTGCAAGGTTGACATAACGAGCCATCCCTATCAAAAATGAAGAGGGAGAGAAAGGAAAACAGCAACTCTCTTTTTGGGAAAAGAAACTTGCATATTCAGAGGAGATGCTTCTAAAAATGCTCATGAATAAAGAAAATAAACTGTGAGCATCAGTTACCTGTTTAAAGATTTTCTCTTTTTGATAGTATTTTAAGTGTTTTGGGAGACAGTCTCAATTAGACATTAATCCATGTTTAACACATGAACGTCTATAAGAGTTTAGTCAGGTAAGCATGGCTACTGAGCATGAATATGTGACATGTGAAACAGATACGATATTACATAAAATAGAAGAAGCCAGAAAGGTAAAAAATGTGGGTGCTAGAATTATAGAGAATGAGAGAAAGGGTGAACAACCAGTGCAGGTGAGTGAGCCTGAACTTTCAGCAAGAGTCAAGGAGCCAAGCACACCCTGCTGCCAAAGGGGGATAACGAAAGGTAAACTTGTGCAGAGGTCTTTGGGAATGTTTCCTCTGTGAGGTATTCAGCCTCCACAGGTCATCAGCCAAGCATGTGGAGTGAGCCTGGAGCCACTGCCCACCAGCAGGAGGGAGAGACAGATGGGAAAGACAAGAAAAGGTGGAGCCCACTGGGCGCTTCTGCATTCATCTGTAATGACATCTGACTGAAAAGACCTTCCAAGAATCATGACTGCTGCCTCTCTTCGGTCTTCTAAAACTTATGCAAATTTCTCTTTCCCCTAATGTTAACCAGAGCACAAAGGAAAGGGGAGTCCAGGAGAAATGGTTCTCTGTTTCATAGGTTAAAACAGAAGCATCCTGCACACCTCACTCTCATCCCCTAGTACTTTTTGACTAGAGAGTACCCATGGAGGGGTGTAACAGCAGACACTCATAGGCCATGGGGTTGACTAGAAGGACATCAGGAGAAATTGAACCCTTGAATGCTTTTAGAGACAAAAGTAAATTGCACTTAAATAGCTTGAATTTATTAACAATTTCATTAAGGGATTTAGTCAGCTTTGCAACTTACTTTCTGTGTTATATTGAGTTAACCTATAAACTCTCTGACTCTCCCTTTTTCTATTTTAAAATGGACTTACTTTTAAAACTATCTGTCTTGGGATGGGTACCCAAGAGTAGATATTGAGGTGAGTGTTTGTGCAAAAGTGATTTATTAGGAGATAGACCCAAGAAAGGGCTTCCCAGGTGACTCAGTGGTAAAGAACCCCCCTGCCAATGCAGGAAACTTGTGCTTGATCCCTGAGTTGGGAAGATCGCCTGGAGGAGGAAATAGCAACCCATTCCAGTATGTTTGCCTGGGAAATCCCATGGTCAGAGGAGCCTGGCGGGCTGCAGTCCATAAGGTCACAAAGAGTGAGACACATGTAGGGACACAGCAACTAAACAGCAGCAGCAGTCCCAGGAAAACCTGGCAAGGAAGCAGAGAAGGGGGAAAGGAAAGGAAATCAGACCCACGTAAGTTAGCAATATATCAGTAGTAAAGAGAGAAGGGTTTGCTTCAGTCGGCACAAGGGAACTCTGATGATAATGGAGGCTTCATCTCAGAGCTGACAGGGGAACAAGGGAACTGGGGAAGTTATACTCTGTATTATTGTCATGAGCTAAGGCTATCCTAGGGGAATGTCTGAGCTAAGGCTGTCCTAGGGGAATGTCCCAAGAACTTCCCTCTCCCTGTGTTCATGCAAAGTAGGCTGGCATCATGAAGGTGGTTCTGTCACAAAGAGACACAAAGATTGACTGTTGGTAATAATCACAGGGAAGGCAGTGCAATGTAAGAAAATGGTAAGAGAATCCAACGTGGTACATTTAGAGTGCTTGATATCTGCTGCTGCTGCTGCTGCTAAGTCACTTCAGTCGTGTCCGACTCTTTGTGACTCCGTAGACGGCAGCCTACCAAGCTCCTCCGTCCTTGGGGTTCTCCAGGTAAGAACGCTGGACTCATTCAAAAAGTTTTTGTACAAAGTTCACAAGAAAATGTATTCAAAATACACAGAAAGTTAGTTGAGTAAGTGTCCAATAATATGTAACCAGTAATAGTAACAGCAGAGGTAGAGACATTGTTAAGTGGAAGGTGTCCCAAGTAAGCCACCTCATCTAAGAAAGGGAAATTATCAGTGATGAGACTAGCTTTGGCAAAAATAAAATTGAAGTTGGTAAGTTAATGAATACTCAGTGAAAATATGACTCTCCAGGGGCAAACTTAATCCTGGCCCCGTCAATTATCAAAATATACTATTAAGCTATTGTGATTTAAAGAGAATAGTGTTGCCATGGGAACTGACAAATAGACAAATGGAACACAAGGCACTGGAAAGCAGACGGGAAAATAAATAGTATATTATATGATAAAGGAAGCACTTCAGAATGATGGAGAAAGGATGCTATTCAATAAATGGTCTTAGAATTACTGGCAAGTAAAATGCATTTGGAAGTAAAAATTAAATCTTTATTTTTGTTTTACATGATGTATGAAAATAAATCTCAAATGTAATTGTGATAAAGATATTAAATGTTAAAATATGAGAATATTATGATAAGGTATTCCAGAGTATAACAAAAATCTAGATGCCATCATAAACATTCATTGCAGATTCAACAATTTTCCTAAACAAAAGACAGAAATAATATACTGGTATAAAGTATTTGAAGTATATGTAACAGAAAGAGGATTAATATCCAAAATGTATAATAAATGCTCAGTGGGAAATGAGAAAAAATCAATAGAAGATGAGAAAAATGGGTTTCTAATAAACATAAAAATAAACTCAAAGCAGAAACAAACATGCAATACTCAAATTCTATCAGAGTAATAAAAATTATGGTATATAATTTTGTCACCATCAGATAGGCGAAATAACAAGTAAGCTTGTTAAGATTCAGTAATGGTTAGAATGTAGGGAATAGGTATTCACATACTTTCAGTAAGACTGAAAATTGGTATGGGATTTTGGGAGAAAATTTATTATTATTTATCAAAATGCAGAGTAGTTTAATCAGCCATTCCCCACGTACACACACAACTGTACAACGAAGTACATACAGAGCTATTTCATGGCAGCATGTCTTTTAGTAATAATATTTGAAAGTTATTTAAATATTCATTAAAAATATTGGTGGCAGTCTCTTCAATAAGTGGTCTGCAAAAACTGGATAGCTACCTGCAAAAGAATGAAATTGGAATATTGTCTCATGTACATATACCATATACAAAAAAACTCAAAATGGATTAAAGATCTAAATGTAAGACCTGAAGCCATAAACCTTGTAGAAGAAACAGGCAGAACACTGCCACAAATTATGGCAATAATGTATTAGATATGTCTCCTAAGGCAAAGGAAACAAAAATAAAAATAAATAAATGGGGCCTAATCAAACTTAAAAGCTTTATCACAACAAAGGTAACCATCAATAAAATGAAAAGACAACCTACTGAATGGGACAAAATATTTGCAAATAATATGACCAATAAAGGACAAATCTCCAAAATATATGAACAGCTCATACAACTCAACTAAAAAACAAAAGAAAACACAACCTGACTATAAGATGGGTAGAAAACCTGAAAAGACATTTTTTCCATATAAGGCATACAAATGGCCAACAGGCATTTGAAAAATGCTTAGAATCTCCAGTCATCAGAGAAAGGAAAATAAAACCACAGTGAGATTTCACCTCACACTTGTCAGAATGACTGTCATCAAAAAGAACACAAATAACCGATATTGGTAAGGATGTGGAGAAAAGAGAACCCTTACTCACTATTGATGGTAGTATAAATTGGTGTTGATGGGAGTGTAAATTGGTGTAGCCATTATAGAAAATAGTATGGAGTTTCCACAAAAACTGAAAATAAAATTACCACATGTTCCAGCAATTCCAATTCTGTTTATATAACCAAATAAAATGAAAAAAAATTAATTTGAAAAGATACAGGCATTCCATGGCATAAGGAGCATTATTTATAATAGCCCAGATATGGAAGCAACCTCTGTGTTCATCAACAGATAAATAGATGAAGAAGTGGTATACATGCGCAATGGAATACTACTCAGTCATTAAAAAGAACGAAATTTTGTCATTTGCAACAACATGGATGAACTTGGAAGGTATTATTAGTGAAATAAGTCAGAGAAAGACAAATACAGTATGATATCACTTATATTCAGAATCTAAAAACAAGCTAGGGAATATAGCAAAAAACCAGTTTACAGATATTGAAAAACTAATGGTAACTAGTGGGAAGATGGTAGAGGGGAGGGACTAGATAAGAGAAACGGAATTAAGAGATACAAACTACTCTGTATAAATTAAATACAAAGATATACTGTATGGCACAGGGAATTATAATTATTTTATAATAACTATATATGTAGTATAATCTTAAAAACTGAATCACTGTGTTATATACCTGAAACTTACATAATATTATAGATCAACTATACCTCAGTTTTAAAAAAGGGGAATTGGCAAAACAATGTATATCTATAGGAAGGAATGTAAATCATAGTTAGTATAACAAATATACTTCTTCATATACTAACATAAAATAATCTCCAAACATATTAGTAACTGTAGAAGAGGAACTTTTAAAAATCTTAACCACAAAATCATCCATTTTTTGAAATATGACCAGAAATTTGTTCATCTGTGTAAGAAACATTTGCTCTGCTCAAAGTACTCACTAAACTGTTACTGTCTAAAGAAAGATAATTTTGCTAGTTTGGGTCTTATGATAGAATTTGATAAATGGTGGATATTGGTTCATATCTGGAGGCCAAATAAATTTTGGCCATCACATTGATTTGTTTGCTTTTTTAAATTGGACAATTATTAAATAAAGCACAGTGATGTTAGTCGCTCAGTCAGATTCAACTCTTTGTGACTCCATGGACTGTAGCCTCCTTTGTCCATGGAATTCTCTAGGCAAGAATACTGGAGTGGGTAGCCATTTCATTCTTCAGGGGATTTTCCCAACCCAGGGATCTAATCCTGGTCTCTCTCGCATTGCAAGACAAAGGAAAAAAAAAAAAAATTACCAGTCTCTCTTAAAAATTAGATTTGGCAACAGTAGACTGAAATTCTGCAAGGCAGGCTGAACCTGAACCAAGACCATCACAATGTTTATTGATCCCTTTACTCATTTTCATGATCTACCTGGCACCCATAGGTTTGTGAATTTTATGTTTTTGACTAGTTTCATTATCACTATATATCTAAAATCCTTGACTTAATACACTTCTTTGGGTGCTAATGTACTGCTCAAATTGATGATGCATCTGCAAAATGATGAAGTAAACTTTCTAGTACTCCCTGATAGGTGTTTTTCTTTTATATATGATGATGACTCCAAAGTCCATCCCAGTGTGCCAGGCACATCAGGGAACCTCAGTGAAAGAATAAATTAATGAAAAAATTAGAGAAATCAGTGACTGTGAAATAGAATAAAGGCAACTGGCTAGATCTTTGTTCTCATTAACTAAATGTTATCAGTGAGCTGAGAATCTGTAGCTGTGGTTGCATACTCCAGAGCAGTTGGGATTTTAGGATAAAATTTAATGTGATTAAAGTTTCTTAGCTCTCTGTATGGCAACAGAATCTCCTTTGAGTAGCTACTTAGAGAATTATAAGTTCATGGCCCTTGACGTAGATCAGAACCAATTTGCTAGAAAAACCATAAAAGTGAAATCTACTAGTTAGGTAATCCTGTGTTAATCCTAAATGAGTAGGTCAAAATCCAAGCCTATCCTTCCAGTTTTCAAAGATGAGATGACGAGTTTGTGTTATCTTCTCTCACACTGGGAAACTTTAGGTTTAAATTCAGAAACAAATTAATTTGAAATAAAGCACTGAACTTACATTCCACAGTCTCAAATTGACTCTACGAATCAGTTGAGTAGCTTGATAATGGGGGGTCGTTCCCTTTCATTAGAACTAGTTGAAAACCCATGTACCTCTTAATTTGTCCTCGACATTTTCCTATACGTAAGGTATTATTGACTTGGGAAATGAATATACAGAAAATCAGGATTCATTCAATAAAATTTAAACTTTTTATCAGATTGCATTTCTAAATAGAGAGAAAACAGCTAATATATATATAGTTTATATTTTAACATTTTCATTTGATCTGTCACTTGATCTTTCTTTGAGCTAAATGGACCCAGCATACACACAAGGAGATCAGCAATAAAGTGAAGCCTTACTTTTTAATTAGAGCAAATGTGTTAAATGGATACAAAGTCATTTGAATACAGCAGAGACCTCTTAAATCTCTATCAATAAATCTGGAACTGCAGCAGGTCTATCTCTGCACCATAGATTTAGTTAAAGTTGGGTTTGAATTACAACAGTAAAGTGAATTTGTTACTAGTATAATCAAGTGTCAATAATTCATGAGAAAGTAATTTCTCAATGTTCATGACTCACTTAATAATTTAAGATGTTTTAGACTTTATATAGAGCCGGTGAGGTCTTCATACATGAAAAAAATCAATTCAGTATTGTATTCCTTAAGTTCATCTAATTTTCATGCTATTTATTTTGTGAAATAAAGGTTATTATGGTAATGGTCTGTTTCTATTTAGTGTCTATATAGATTGCAAACAATTATTATTTCCTACATAATTAATTATCAGGTTGGTTCTGATTACATGTTAAACTTTTGAGTAAATCTTTTAGTCATCTAAATCGCTGGATGTTCATCATTTGTAACATAGATTTATTACATATAGGGATTTATTTTGAGAAGCAATGATAAATATGAAAAGATATAGTCAGGGGTTTATAAACATCCATTTTGGCTTTGTCTATTTTATTGGCAGCAATTTTTTCTAGAGACATTTATTTGAAAATGCTAACCAATCTATATTACCTACCCTACAAAGGGGGAAACATAATTTGATAAGATATTAAAGGGTAAAAGTGTGTTTCCTTTTTTTAACTTGACATTTCACTATATACTCTCTTTGCTAGATAATATAAAGAAAAACCAGTAAAATTCGTATGTTTTCATCTCTTTTCACACACTTCTCAGTCACCACTATGGTTTTGTTTCCTCTTAATCCAGTGTTCTGTGTGTTATAGGAGTTCCGTCTAGCACTATAAAAGTGTCCTTATTTTCATCGCTTTTGGTATTAGATGTTCAAAAGTCCTTTGAAAAAGTTCAAAATGTATTGTATCTGCTAGAGCTTCTTACCTGCTTGTTTATTTCAGCTCCTTAAAAAAACTCTTTACAGTTTTTCCTTCACTCAGAAATGGTGTTGGCTTTTATCCTTTAAATTGCTTTGTTATTTAAGTTACATGAAACATGCTGAATTTAACAATGTGCTTAGAGGGAGAAGAGAAGGTTGTTTAACTTAATCCAAGCTAAATTCCAAGTTCAGAGCACTTCAAGACAATAACTGGATTACCTGAGGTAAATAAAAGGCACTCAGACACCCAGGAGAACCACCGCAGAAGTTTTAGTGTCATTAGTGTTACCCCTGTTCTTTATCTAGTCTGGGTTGATGATCAGTGGTAGTTTTCCCAAATAGTACAAAAGCTAAAGCTGTCCTCTGTATTTTCTTTCTGTATCTCTAGAATTGTATTGCTTCTCACAGTGTGGTATGTGGCTCATATATGTTTTAGACTGTCTCAGCTGTAATGCTCATTTAAAATGCTTGTTATTAGGTATCCCTCAAGACCCAATAATATCACTCATCATGTCCAAGATCAGACCTTGGAACCTGCATTTTAATAAGCTTCCGAGGTGAATTTTAGACACTCCAGATTTCAGAAACACTATATATAATCTTCTCTGATAGCTGAAATCTTTTCAGCAAAGTTTAAAGCTGTGAATCAGGATGTGAGCCCAAGGGGTTGGAGAAAAATCCTCAGATATTTCACGATTCTAGTTTTGAGATTTTAAGGGAATAATGAAAAACTGATGATGGCAGTCTCAGGAAAAGTTTTAATAACACTGCACCCCAAAGGATCACCATACTATACAAATTCTGTGTTTGAATAAAAATTTATCTATGGGATTTAGAAAAGGCAGAGAAGCCAGAGATCAAATTGCCAGCATCCTTTGGATCATCAAAAAGGCAAGAGAGTTCCAGAAAAACATCTACTTCTGCTTTATTGACTGTGCCGAATCCTTTGACTGTGTTGATCACATCAAAATGTAAAAAATTCTTCAAGAAATGGGGATGCCAGACCACCTTATCTGCCTCCTGAGAAATCAGTATGCAGGTCAAGAAGCAGCAGTTAGAACTGGACATGGAACAACAGACTGGTTCCTAATCAGGAAAGGAGCAACTCAAAGCTGTATATTGTTACCCTGAATATTTAGCTTATATGCAGAGTACATCATGAGAAATGCCAGACTGGATGAAGCACAAGCTGGAATCAAGACTGCTGGGAGAAATATCAATAACCTCAAATATATATATGACACCACCCTAATGACAGAAAGTGAAGAAGAACTGATGAAAGTGAAAGAAGAGAGTGAAAAAATTGGCTTAAAACTCAGAATTCAGAAAACAAAGATCATGGCATCCGGCCCCATCACTTCATGGCAAATAGATGGGGAAATAATGGAAACAGTGGGAAACTTTATTTTGGGGGGCTCCAAAATCACTGCAGATGGTGATTGCAGCCATGAAATTAAGACATTTGCTCCTTGGAAGAAAAGCTATGACCAACCCAGACAGCATATTAAAAGCAGAGACATTGCTTTACCAACAAAGTTCTATCTAGTCAAAGCTATGGTTTTTCCAGCAGTCATGTATGGATGTGAGAGTTGAACTATAAAGAAAGCTGAGTGCCAAAGAGTTGATGCTTTCGAACTGTGTTGTTGAAGAAGACTCTTGAGAGTCCCTTGGACTACAAGGAAATCCAACCAGTCCATCCTAAAGGAAATCTGTCCTGACTGCTAATTGGAAGGACTGATATTGAAGCTGAAACTCCAGTACGTTGGCCACCTGATGTGAAGAACTGACTCGTTTGAAAAGACCCTGATGCTGGGAAAGATTGAAAGTGGGACGAGCAGGTTGACAACAGAGGATAAGATGGTTGGATGGCATCACCAACTTGATGGACATGAGTATGAGTGGACTCCGGGAGTTGGTGATGAACAGGGAAGCCTGGCGAACTGCAGTACATGAGGTCACAAAAAGTCGGACATGACTGAGTAACTGAACTGACTGACTGACTGTATCTATGGGTAAATTATCAAGGTACTTAAGTGTATGACTATATCTCTCGTTTGACTGTGTGCTACTTCTCAAGAGATCTGTTGCATCATTTGCACTTAAAAATTGCTGATGCCTTTAGTTTTTTAGGTTAAAAATTAAGTCATTGTGTTGTCTTTACATTTAGGTATTTTGTTTTCTGTACTTTCTCACTAACTATAAAATATGAGGATTTGATATTTTTATTAAAATAAATTTAAGCATTAGCATAGAGCTGGACAAAAATTCTCACCCTGCTGTTGAATCCAAAATTAAAATCTATTTAACAGTATTCTGGTACACAAGTTGTACTACGAGTGATCCATTCAAATAGCATTGTCAAGATCTTTCTCCTTTTTTTTTTTTTTTTTAAACCAATGCCAGTCATTCTTGGAGTCAGTAGGCTATAGATGAGTTGGATGGGGCTCCTCAAAAGCAGGTTCAGAGAAGAGATGAGGACAGATTAGTCAGTTCTTATCATTACAATTTTATTCCTGAAATTTACCTTGTTCTGGTAGAGTTACTAGGAGAAACAGCTTATCCTTCCCTCCTATAATCAGAGTCTGGTTGCCTTTAATCTTCTGAAACCCAGAATACCTGAGACCCAGCTGAAAATGTTTACAGGCCATGAAGAGATCAAAAAGGAAAATTGTAAGACTTCTATCCAAGTCTTTAATTGACTTAACTATATGAGTCTCAGGGAATTAGTGCAGAAACTAGACAAGGACTTTGCTTGCAGCAAATTTATCAAATTGAGTGAGGTTGAGATTCAACTTTATAAATATGATTCCAATTTATAGCTACTTGGAGAAAGTGCTTTGCTCTTTATGCCTCAAAGCCACAAAACATCATAGTGAGAATCTGTATTGCTAAATGTGTCAGATTATTGTGTATGCTTGCAGTGTTGTTGTTTTCCAGTTGCTCAGTCATGTCTGACTCTTTGTGACACCATGGACTGCAGCACACTAGGCTTCCCTGTCCTTCACCATCTCTCAGACTTTGCTTAAACTCATGTCCGTTGAGTTGGTGATGCCATTCAACCATCGCATCCTCTGTTGTCGCCTTCCCCTCCTGCCTTCTATCTTTCCCAGCATCAGGGCATTTTCAAATGAGTCAGCTCTTTGCATCATGTGACCAAAACATCAGCTTCAACATCAGTCCTTCCAGTGAATATTCAGGGTTGATTTCCTTTAGGACTAACTGATTTGATCTTCTTGCAGTCAAAGGGACTCTCAAGAGTCTTCCAACACCAGACTTTGAAGGCATCAATTCTTTGGTGCTCAGCCATTTCTATTGTCCAGCTCTCAGATCCATACATGACTATTGGAAGAACCATAGCTTTGACTATATAGGCTTTTGTTGGCAAAGTGAAGTCTGTGGTTTTTAATATGCTGTTTAGGTTTGTCATTGCTTTACTTCCAAAGGCAAACATCTTTTGATTTCATGGCTGCAGTCACCATCCACAGTGATTTTGGAGCCCAAGAAAATAAAATCTGTCATTATTTCCATTGTTTCCCCATCTGTTTGCCATGAAGTGATGGGACCAGATGCCATGACCTTCATTTTTTGAATGTTGAGTTTTAAGCCAACTTTTTCACTCTCCTCTTTCACTTCCATCAAGAGGCTCTTTACTTCCTCTTTCCTTTCTGCCATTAGGGTGGTATCATCTGCCTATCTGAGGTTATTGATATTTCTCCTGGCAATCTTGATTCCAGTTTGTGCTTCATCCAGCCCAGCATTTCACATGATGTACTCTGCATATAAGTTAAGTAAGCAGGGTCACAATATACAGTCTCGATGTACTCGTTTCTTGATTTGGAATAAGTCTGTTGTCCCATGTCCAGTTCTAACTGTTGCTTCTTGACCTGCATACAGATTTCTCAGGAAGCAGGTAATATGGTCTGATATTCCCATCTCTTTATGAATTTTCCAGTTTGTTGTGATCCACATAGTCAAAAGCTTTAGTGTTCTCAATAAAACTAAATATGTTTCTGGAATTTTCTTGCTTTTTCTATGATCCAATGATATTAACAATTTGTTCTCTGGTTCCTCTGCCTTTTCTAAGTCCAGCTTGTACACCTGGAAGTTCTCAGTTCACATACTGTTGAAACCTTGCTTAAGCATTTAGAGTATAACTTTGCTAGCATGTGGAATGAATGCAACTGTGCCGTACTTTCAATGTTCTTTTGCATTGCCCTTCATTGAGATTGGAAGGGAAACTGACCTTTTCCAGTCCTGGAGCCAAGGCTGAGTTTTCCAAATTTGCTGGCATATTGAGTGTAGCACTTTAACAGTATCATCTTTTAGGATTTGAAATAGCTCAACTGGAATTCCATTATCTCCACTAGCTTTGTTCATAGTGATGCTTCCTAAGGCCCACTTGACTTCACACTCCAGGCTGTCTGGCTCTAGTTGAATGACCACCCCATTGTGATTATCTGGGTCATTAAGATCTTTTTTGTATAGTTCTTCTGTGTATTCCTGCCACTTCTTCTTAATATCTTCTGTTTCTGTTAGTTCCATACTGTTTCTGTACTTTATTTTGCCTATCTTTGCATGAAATGTTCCCTTGGTATCTCTATAATTTTCTTGCAGAGATCTATAGTCTTTCTGTTGTTTTCCTCTATTTCTTTGCATTGATCACTGAGGAAGGCTTTCTTATCTCTCCTTGCTATTCTCTGGAACTCTGCATTCAGATGGGTATATCTTTCATTTTCTCTTTTGCCTCTCTTCTTTTCTCAGATATTTGTACGACCTCCTCAGACATCCATTTTGCCTTTTAATATTTCTTTTTCTTGGGGATGGTTTTGATCACTGCCTCCCGTACAGTGTTATGAGCCTCCATCCATAGTTCTTCAGGCACTCTGCCTATCAGATCTAATCCCATGAATCTATTTCTCACTTCCACTGTATCATAAGGGACTTGATTTAGGTCATACCTGAATGGCTTAGTGGTTTTCCCTACATTCTTCAATTTCGGTCTGAATTTTGCAATAAAGAGTTCAATATTTGAGCCACAATCAGCTCCCAGTCTTGTTTTTGCTGACTGTATAGAGCTTCTCCATCTTTGGCTACAAAGAATATAATCGATCTGATTTCGGTGTTGAGCATCTGGTGATGTCTATGTGTAGAGTTGTCTCTTAGGTTGTTGGAAGATTGTGTTTTCTATGGCCAGTGCATTCTCTTGGAAAAACTCTGTTAACCATTTTCCCACCTTATTTTGTACTTCAAGGCCAAGCTGCCTGTTACTCCAGGTATCTGTTGACTTCCTACTTTTGTATTCCAGTCACCTATGATGAAAAGGACATCTTTTTTTTTTTGGTGTTAGTTCTAGAAGGTCTTATAAGTCTTCATAGGACTCCTCAGCTTCTTCAGCATTAGTGTTTGGGGCATAGACTTGGCTTACAGTACAATATCCTTAATTATAAAACAGCTTATCAGATGTCAAATCATTGTGCCACAACTTATTACCTATCTGACTTTGGTAAAGAAATGATGAGGATAAGACTATGTCAGCCCAAACTATGCTTCTTTGGTATAAGCATTATTTTGAGCTGAAGGCAATTGAAAATCATCAGGTGAAGGGAAAACTAACAGGTGAAAATAAGATTCCCTTTTGTAAAGAAAATGTATGTTTATAAAGGCATTTTCCATTCATAAAAGGTGTCTCTGGCTCCTCTAACAGAGTGGGGGAGGACTCTTAACAACCTTTAAAAATGGCACTGGTTTAAATCTGCATTACAAACCTTACTAAATAACTTCTGAGTCAATATTTTATAAATTCTCTGATCTCCTTTCCATAACTTAGCTCCCTTTTCTCAGAAACCCAAACCCCCTTTTTATTTGTCTGCCCTGAGATGCTATATATATATTAGGAAAACCACTGACTGAAACTGCCCACCTTGGCCAGGCAGGATTGTAACCACTTGCAAGACTTGTCTTTCAGCAGGAAGTCCTGGTAAGGAATGTGAAACTAACAAGCTACCACCAATTGGAATAACTTGGGAAAGGTCAAAAGAAGAGAGGAGAGGCCAGTCCATATGGCCTACCAACCTCCCAGAATCCATCTCTGTGGAATCCATCTTGACTGAGTTATGTGCACACCACCAGAAAGGACCCCAGGTCAGAATGATTGGCCCAAAGACAATCTGGAAACGAATCCCATCACCATAAAACCTGAGACTGTAAGCCATGAGGTGAAACAGTTCTTCTGGTTTCCCTTACCCTATTGGTCTCTTCTCAGGCCCTTCCCAGTAAAGTCTCTTGCTTTGTCAGCTCATGTGTTTCCTCAGATAGTTGATTTCCAAGGGTTAGAGAAGAGCCCATTTTGAGCCCTGGACAGGGTTCTCTCTTCTTCCAACATATACATCCCTCAAATTCTGACTTTATTCTTGAATCACATTACCTTGTGAATTTCTAATCTTCCCTGTAGCTCAGACATTAAAGAATCTATTTGTAATGCAGGAGACCTGGATTCGATACCTGGGTTGGGAAGATCCCATAGAGAAGGGAATGGCAATCTACTCCAGTCTTCTTGTCTGAAGAATCCCATGGACAGAGGAGCCTGGTGGGCTACAGTCTGTGGGGTTGCAAAGAGTTGGATGTGACTGAGCAACTAACACTACTACTACTACTACTACTACTACTACTACTACTGTGAATCCCTATGTGTATGCACATAGTTAATTTTTTTTTTTCTGTTTTGTTATCTGTTTTTATCAGTTTGATGTCACAGTCATTGAAATTAGAAGGATAGGGGAAGAGTTTTCTTTCCTCCCTTTTTGTACCTTCACATTTCTGAAACTTAGCTTTTTTATTAGAATAATTTTTTATCTATCTCTTAGGGCATGTGTAATAATTAAAATTGTTATTAAACCAAACTCAAGTCAGCTCTCCTGATGTGCAGCAAAGTTAATCTACTGATACCTGGTTGTAGTGAAGGAAAGTACAGCATTTATTGCAGGGTGCCAAGCAAGGAGAACAGGCAGCTCATGCCACAAAGACCCAACTTCCTGATGGCTTTCAGGCAAGGGGATGGAACAGGCAACATTAGAGGTCTCACAGGGACTCACATGATCAGCTCATGGCCATCCTATACTGGTTGGTGGTGAGATGTTAAAATGGTGATTCAAGAATCTTAATCATCACCCTCCTGATTCCAGCCAGTCTGGGGTCTGTCTGCTATGTTGTGGTCATCATACAGTCAATATTCTTTACTGAGTGGGTATCATAGCTTCTGTGAAATAAATCAGACATATGTGTCATATTGTTATGTATATGTCTGAGGAGGAATAGGACTCTGTGACTCTGTCTTATTGGTGAACTATTGTTTAATCTATCATTACTTTTCTTGCTTGACTTCTTTTCCTTTGTTTATGCATTTCTGACTTCTCTAACTGCTTGAATCTGCTCTTTGGAACTCAAGGAATGCCTCAGAGACTAAAGCTATTTTCTACAAATAAAAAACAGGGTACATGTACCCTTTTGTCCTTGAGAAGGATCACAGGGTCCTGCTCAGTTTCAGTTCCCCCTTTTGTTTGATACTCTTCAATCCTGAGGGGAACAGGGACTGTACAAGAAAGGGAAAAAAAGCTTTGTATAGAGAGGTTAACCATAAATTAGGTAGGGGAACTCAATTTTATGGGAACTTGGTTTCAAAATTATAATACATCCAAAACTTTTAACACAGTACCTAACTGATAAAGCTCAATAATGATATGATCATTATTAGATTAATGTGGTGAAAACAGTTTGCTCTACTGCAAAATCAGGCTAGGTTAGCCCACTCATTGGTCTTACTATTGTAGATGTCTATACTGTGTTAAAAAAAAAATGGACTGTATATCTTTTTTTTAAACATATTTTTTATATATTAGAGTTTAAGCTAAGAAATAATTTGTCATTGATAGAATATTGTAAAATAATACATTTTAAGTTAAAAATTAAACTTATTTATAGCCTATTTATTTTTTAATGATGTCATTTATTTATTTATTTATTTTTGACTGTGCTGGATCTTTGTTCCTGTGGGGCATGTGGAATCTTCCCAGATCAGGGACTGAACCCATGTCTCCTGCACTGGCAGGCAGATTCTTTACCACTGAGCCACCAGGGAAGTCCTTATTTATATTTTAATTCAAATAAACAAAATTGGGTAGAATTTTCTGAGAATGTGCTAATATTTTCAGTTCATCAGTTGGTCATTCCATTTTTCTTGCATTCACCTTGATGTAAGTCATGATTAATTACTTTCAGAAAGCAGGTCAACCAAGTTCCCATGAAGCTAAGTTAGTGGTTTGGAATTTTATAAAATTTTGCATTTTTAAAGTGTCAGTTGAAACAATTATACAACATGACAGTTGTGAGTAAAGTTTTATTTGGGACAAAATGAAGACTATAACCTGGGAGACAGCATTCAGGTAGCTCTGCAAAACTGCTCCAGAGAGGTAGAGGTGAAGGTCAGTATTCTGTATGATTTTAGTGAAAGGGGTTATATGCAGTCAAGCACACATTTTTGCAGAAGTTTGCTGCTGACCACAAGGGGCAGATTTCACCATTGATGATTTTAGTGCTTTTCTATATATGAGGAGATTCAGGAACTGAGTCATAAAATCAGCCCTTGAAAATGTCTAATTATTTGAAGGCCTCTTCTACTAGTATTTCCTAGAGCTTAGAAAGCCTTGTTCCCGATCTTTGCCCTGAACTTCTTTCAGGAGATATCAAAGATCATCAACTATATTGGCTTTATCCCTTGTACAGGTAGATGGCAAGTGCCAATTTGGAGTTGGCAAAAGCTAAAAGACTCTTGATCAATATGGATTGTTCCTTGGAGTAATTTGGAAGCTAAACATATCTAAGAGAGTCAAAACACATATTATTAACATATTTCAGTTGCTGGAATATCATATTGTAATGAATACATTCAACTTCACTTCCCCACTGTTTCCCACATTTAACTATAATTCCATCAGATCAGATCAGTCGCTCAGTTGTGTCCAACTCTTTGTGACCCCATGAATCGCAGGACACCAGGCCTCCCTGTCAATCACCAACTCCTGGAGTTCACTGAGACTCACGTCCATTGAGTCAGTGATGCCATCCAGCCATCTCATCCTCTGTCGTCCCCTTCTCCTCCTGCCCCCAATCCCTCCCAGCATCAGAGTCTTTTCCAATGAGTCAACTCTTCGCATGAGGTGGCCAAAGTATTGGAGTTTCAGCTTTAACATCATTCCTTCCAAAGAAATCCCAGGGCTGATCTCCTTCAGAATGGACTGGTTAGATCTCCTTGAAGTCCAAGGGACTCTCAAGAGTCTTCTCCAACACCACAGTTCAAAAGCATCAGTTCTTCAGCGCTCAGCTTTCTTCACAGTCCAACTCTCACATCCATACATGATCACTGGAAAAACCATAGCCTTGACTAGACAGACCTTTGTTGGCAAAGTAATGTCTCTGCTTTTGAATATGCTATCTAGGTTGGTCATAACTTTCCTTCCAAGGAGTAAGCGTCTTTTAATTTCATGGCTGCAGTCACCATCTGTAGTGATTTTGGAGCTCAGAAAAATAAAGTCTGACACTGTTTCCACTGTTTCCCCGTCTATTTCCCATGAAATGGTGGGACCGTATGCCATGATCTTCGTTTTCTGAATGTTGAGCTTTAAGCCAACTTTTTCACTCTCCACTTTCACTTTCATCAAGAGGCTTTTGAGTTCCTCTTCACTTTCTGCCATAAGGGTGGTGTCATCTGCATATCTGAGGTTATTGATACTTCTCCTGGCAATCTTGATTCCAGCTTGTGCTTCTTCCAGTCCAGTGTTTCTCATGATGTACTCTGCATATAAGTTAAATAAACAGGGTGACAATATACAGCCTTGACGAACTCCTTTTCCTATTTGGAACCAGTCTGTTGTTCCATGTCCAGTTCTAACTGTTGCTTCCTGACCTGCATACAGGCTTCTCAAGAGGCAGATCAGGTGGTCTGGTATTCCCATCTCTTTCAGAATTTTCCACAGTTTATTGTGATCCACACAGTCAAAGGCTTTGGCATAGTCAATAAAGCAGAAATAGATGCTTTTCTGGAACTCTTGCTTTTTCCATGATCCAGCGGATGTTGGCAATTTGATCTCTGGTTCCTTTGCCTTTTCTAAAACCAGCTTGAACATCAGGAAGTGTACGGTTCACATATTGCTGAAGTCTGGCTTGGAGAATTTTGAGCATTGCTTTACTAGCGTGTGAGATGAGTGCAATTGTGCGGTAGTTTGAGCACTCTTTGGCATTGCCTTTCTTTGGGATTGGAATGAAAACTGCCCTTTTCCAGTCCTGTGGCCACTGCTGAGTTTTCCAAATTTGCTGGCATATTGAGTGCAGCAGTTTCATAGCATCATCTTTCAGGATTTGGAATAGCTCCACTGGAATTCCATCACCTCCACTAGCTTTGCTCGTAGTGATGCTTTCTAAGGTCCATACATCTCCTATATTTACTTAATTATTTACTTTACAGAATAACAATTAACATCATTAAGAATGCATTGATTTTGGGTGATAACTTCCTTTAGAGAGAGAAAACTGAGAACTTATTGAATTAAGAGAATTATACAAGGGTGTAGTAGGCAATAAATCTGAGGGGTGTGTGTGTGTGTGTGTTTAGTTGTTAAACTCAATTACATAGCAGTTTCTTTTGCTTTTTATTCACCCAACTAGCTCTGAGAAAGTGAATCATGTAAGAATCAGAAAAGAATTTTTTTTTACTGGAATACTGTTAACTGACCATAGTAGTTGAATATAGTATAGTTACAAACTGTAGGGAAAGAAAAGACTTCACTACTCTTTTAGGCTCCACAGTTGGGGGAAGAAGAGGGATGCTATGAATTAAAAGGTCAACAGACAGGTTAACAGAAGGAAAAGCATATACATCTATTAATTTTAAATTTTATGTGCATGGAGGTATCACAGATAGAAGTGAATAGGCAAAAGGACTGAGTTTGGAGAGTCTTTATGTCATCTAACTGGGGAGACGGCCAGGCAGAGGGCACTTCCATAAGAAAAAATAACCTAGAAGGGTGGGGGAAGGGCACTTACAGGAATAAAAGCAAATATTTTGAAAGATAATGGTCTGTTAGGAAAATAGATAGGTGCTATAATAGTTTTTTTTTTAACAACATCTGTTTAGCTTTAGTGCTGATTCTTATGTCCAAGGAGAGAATTGCTGGTGACATTTATGAAAACTGAATTCTTTGGGGAGGTTCTGTTTTTAGGAAAATAAGAGATTTTAGGAACTCAATACCTTTGGCTCACAATAATTCTTTTGTCCATGTGACATATTTTGGGATGGTATATCCCTTCTCCCGTTCAATGCCTAGTATATGAATATTCAGTTGATACATTAGAATATTAATAATAAACTTATTAATGCTAATACATCTTTGTTGATGGTCTGATTAATTTTGGAACAGTATGATAGACATTGCTAAAGAGACCTTTGGAGTTTTAGTTCTAGAAACACTAAAAAACTGTTATTTTAACTGCACTGTATTCTCCTCTTTCCTGAAGGAAAAAATACATTAAATTGATGCAGTCAGTTGTAAATCATATGGTGTATCCCTGACCTGGGTTTAAAGTGCTCTGTTTTGCAGGTGGAGAGCAGGTGCTTCTTTCCTTTGTAGATGTATATGCGCATGCTGTTTGCCTTTACGTTTATTGCTGAAGTTGGTTCCAAAAAAATGTTGTTCGGTTCTAGTCCATGCTTGGAGTTTACTTCTGTAAATTGAACTTGACAAAACAGGGGGCTGTTTGAAAACCAGCTGTGTGAATTTGCAAAACCTCTTTTATCTAGCAATATGATATAGAAAATGGAACCCTGTGTGGCCATCAATACAGTATATTAACTATAGAAAATGTTCATGAGGGAGCTTTGTTTGTAACTACTTTGAGTCAGTAGATTTAAGATCTTATCTTGTTGAATAAGCTGGTTTTGTACAAATCCAGAGGAGACAAAATGGCCCAATAAATGTTCTGTGTGTGTGTGTGTTTAATATTCTGCACTAGGGTCATCCTTGCTTTGGACTGAGAAGGCAGACAAACTTCAATAGGAGCTGTACAGAATTACACTATACTACTACAGAAAACATTAAATTATTTCCTGACTCACTGAGTGCTATTGACAAAACCCACCAGATATAGTAAGATGGTATACAGGCCTTCTGATCTGGTTTTTCACAGTTTATATTTGACTATATTCAAAGTGGCCACTGGTATACTTGAAGAAAAGAGGTTTTTCTGTTCTGTAAGGACATACAGTTTTAATCAATTGCTAAATATCCCTAGAGGACAAGAAATACATCTTCCAGCATATTACTTTGAATAGGAAAAATTTGTAAGAAGTGTTTTTAATAATGATGATAAAAATTATAATATAAAAAATACGTTCAAGAAGATAATGCATATGAATGAGTGCTTATACTTTCAAAAGGGAAAGCTTCCACCAGTTCTTTAGACAGATCACATAAGCTGGTCCTCATCTCTGTCAGAAAACACCATGGACAGTTGGGGAAGGAGTGTTTCTATAGCTTTCCACTCTGAAGAAAATATGCCTGTAGCTAGTCTAGATTGCCTCTTGCCCAACTAAAATAAGAGTAGAGAAGTGAGTATGAGCTTCCCAGGTGGCACTAGTGGTAAAGAACCTGCCTGCCAGTGCAGAAAGCATAAAAGGTGTGGGTCCATTCACTGGTTCAGGAAGATCCTGTGAAGGAGAGCATGGCAACCCACTCCAGTATTCTTGCCTGGAGAATCCCTGGACAGAGGAGCCTTGCAGGCTACAGTCCATAGGGTTCCACAGAGTCAGACATGACTGAAGTGACAGCATGCATGCATGCATGTGCAGAGCTATAATACTGTGCAGAAAGATACGCTAAGTCCAGGTTCCCTAGTATGAATTTCAGCTGTCTTCATCTCCCAGCCTTTCTCATTCATGTATATACAGGCCTTTAATCTCACTGGCTACAGTTTAGTTCAGTCACTTAGTCATGTACGACTCTGCGATCCCATGGACTGCAGCATGCGAGGCTTCCCTGTCCATCACCAACTCCCAGAACTTGCTCAAACTCATGTTCATTGAGTCAGTGATGCCATCCAACGAACTCATCCTCTGTCGTCCCCTTCTCCCAGTTTCAGTCTTGCCCAGCTTCAGGGTCTTTTCCAAGGAGTCAGTTCTTCATATCAGGTGGCCAATGTATTCGAGTTTCAGCTTCAGCAGCAGTCCTTCCAATGAATAGTCAGGACTGATTTCCTTGAGGATTGACTGGTTGATCTCCTTGCAGTCCAAGGGACTCTCAAGAGTCTTCTTCAACACCACAGTTCAAAAGCATCAATTCTTCAGTGCTCAACTTTATTTATAGTCCAACTCTCACATCTATATTTGACTACTGGGAAAAAAAACATAGCTTTGACTAGACGGACCTTTGGTGGCAGAGTAATGTCTCTGCTTTTTAATATGCTGTCTAGGTTGGTCATAGCTTTTCTTCCAAGGAGCAAGTGTCTTTAAATTTCATGGCTGCCATCACCATCTGCAGTGATTTTGGAACCCAAGAAAATAAAATCTCTCACTGTTTCCATTGTCTCCCAATCTATTGTCCATGAAGTGATGGGACTGCATGCCATAGTCTTAGTTTTCTGAATGTTGAGTTTTGTTTTTTTTTTTTTAATTTTATTTTTTAACTTTACAATATTGTATTGGTTTTGTCATATATCAAAATGGTTTTAAGCCAACTTTTTCACTCTCTTTCACTTTCATCAAGAGGCTCTTTATTTCTACTTCACTTTCTGCCGTAAGGGTGCTGTCATCTGCATATCTGAGGCTATTGATACTTCTCTCAGCAATCTTGATTCCATTTGTGCTTCATCCAGCCCAGCATTTTTCATTATGTACTCTGCATATAAGTTAAATATGCAGAGTGACAATATACAGCCTTGAGGTGCTCCTTTCCCGGTTTGGAACCAGTCTGTTGTTCCATGTCCAGTTCTAACTGTTGCTTCTTGACCTGTATACAGATTTCTCAGGAGGCAGGTCAAGTGGTCTGGTATTCCCATTTCTTGAAGAATTTTCCACATTTTGTTATGATGCAAAACAGTCAAAGGCTTTGACACAGTCTATAAAGCAGAAGTAGATGTTTTGCTGGAACTCTCTTGCTTTTTCTGTGATCCAATGGATGTTGGCAATTTGGTCTCTGGTTCCTCTGCTTTTTCTAAATTCAGCTTAAACATCTGGAAGTTCACAGTTCACTTACTGTTGAAGTCTACCTTGGAGAATTTTGAGCATTACCTTGCTAGTATGTGAAATGAGTGAGATTGTGCAGTGGTTGGAACATTCTTTGGCATTTGACTTCTTTGGGATTGGAATGAAAATTAATGTTTTCCATATGTATATGTACATAAACATAATAATGACATTGAGATTACAAATAAAAAAGGAGACGTATATTAAAAATGCCTGAATCAAGATTCTTCTTAGGCTGTCTTTGAAATTTTTTTTTCCCTATGGATGAAACAATTTCTGATCAAGGATTTTTATCTCTGGTTACCAGTGATACTTTCTAACTAGATAGGTGAATGCCTGGTTCGTAATTAATTTCAATGAGCATTGATGAATTACAAGATATCAAAGCACTGTGATGCAAAATAGAATTTCTCATTGAGCTGTCCTCAGTCCAGTTGAGTTCAGTTCAGTTGCTCAGTTGTGTCTGACTTGTGAAACCATCGACTGCAGCAAGCCATTCTTCCCTGCCCATCACCAGCTCCCTTAGCTTACTCAAAGTCATGTCCATCGAGTAGGTGATGCCATCCAGCCATCTCATCCTCTGTCACACCCTTGTCCTCCTGCCCTCAATCTTTCCCAGCATCAGGGTCTTTTCCAATGAGTCAGTTCTTCACATCAGGTGGCCAAAGTATTGGAACTTCAGCTTCAGAGTCAGTCCTCCCAACGAATATTCAGGACTGATATAAATTAACTGTTTTGATCTCCTTGCAGTCCAAGGGACTCTCAAGAGTCTTCTCTAACACCACAGTTCAAAAGCATCAATTCTTTGGTGCTCAGCTTTCTTTATACTCCCAACTGTCACATCCATGCATGACTACTGGAAAAATAATAGCTTTTACTAGACAGACCTTTGTTGCAAAGTAATGTCTCCACTTTTGATATGCTGTCTAGGTTGGTCATAGCTTTTCTTCCAAGGAGGAAGTGTCTTTTAACTTCACAGCTGCAGTCACCATCTGTGGTGATTTTGCAGTCCAAGGAAATAAAGTCATTCACTCTTTCCATTGTTTCACCATCTGTTTGCCATGAAGTGATGGGACCAGATACCATCTTAGTTTTTTGAATGTTGAGTTTAGCCAACTTTTCCACTTCCTGTTTCACCTTGAACAAGAGGCTCTTCAGGTCTTCTTCGCTTTCTGCCATTAGGTTGGTGTCGTCTTTGTTATCTGAGGTTATTGATATTTCTCCTGGAAATCTTGATTCCAACATGTGCTTCATCCAGCCCAGCATTTCACATGATGTACTCTGCATATAAGTTAAATAAGCAGGGTGACAGTATACAGCCTTGAGATGCTCCTTTCCCAATTTAGAACCAGTCTGTTGTTCCATGTCCAGTTCTAATTGTTGCTTCTTGACCTCATACAGATCTCTCAGGAGGCAGGTCACGTGATCTGGTATTCCCATCTCTTGAAGAATTTTCCACAGTTTGTCATGATCCACACAGTCAAAGGTTTTGAGGTAGCCAATAAAGCAGAAGTAGATGTTTTCTGGAACTCTCTTGCTTTTTCTATGATCCAGTGGATGTTGGTAATTTGATCTCTGATTCCTGTGCCTTTTCTAAATCCAGCTTAAACATCTGGAAGCTCACAGTTCACATACTATTGAAGCCTAGCTTGGAGAATTTTGAGCATTGGTTGCTAGCATGTGAGATGAGTGCAATTGTACAGCAGTTTGAACATTTTTTGGCATTGCCTTTCTTTGTGATTAGAATAAAAACTGACCTTTTCCAGTCCTCTGGCCAGTGCTGAGTTTTTCAAATTTGCTGACATATTGAGTGCAGCACTTTCCCAGCATTATCTTTTAGGATTTGAAATAGTTCAGCTGGAATTGCAGCACTTCCAATAGCTTTGTTCGTAGTGATGCTTCCAAGGTCCACTTGACTTCACATTCTAGGATGTCTGGCTCTAGGTAAGTGATCACACCATCGTGGTTATCCATATTATTAAGATCTTTTTTGTATAGTTCTTCAGTATATTCTTGCCACCTCTTCTTAATATCTTCTGCTTCTGTTAGATCCCTACCATTTCTGCCCTTTATTGTACCCATCTTTGCATAAAATGTTTCCTTGGTATCTCTAATTTTCTTGAAGAGACCTCTAGTCTTTCTCATTCTATTGCTTTTCTCTATTTCTTTGCATTGATCACTGAGGAAGGCTTTCTTATCTCTCCTTGCTATTCTTTAGAACTCTGCATTCTTTCTTTTTCTCCTTTGCCTTTAGCTTCTCTTTGTTTCCCCAGCTGTTTGTAAGGCCTCCTTAGACAGCCGTTTTTCCTTTTTGCATTTCTTTTTCTTGGGGATGGTCTTGATCACTGCCTCCTGTACAGTGTCATAAACCTCTGACCATAGTTCTTTAGACACTCTGTCTATCAGATCTATCCCCTTGAATCTATTTGTCACTTCCACAGTATAATTGTAAGGAATTTGGTTTAGGTCATACCTGAATGGTCTAGTGGTTTCCCTGCTTTCTCCAATTTAAGTCGAATTTTGCAATAAGGAGTTTGTGATCTGAGCCACAGTCAGCTCCTTGTCTTGTTTTTGCTGATTGTTACAGAGCTTCTCCATTTTTGGATGCAAAGAATATAATCAATCTGATTTCGGTTTGACCATCTGGCGATGTGCATGTGCAGAGTCGTCTCTGTGTATGTGGAATAGGTCTCCATTGTCTTCCTTACCCCTACCATAGTTTGGTCTCAGGTCAAACAGCAAGAAAGGAACACAGTCCTACCCATCAATAGAAAATTGGATTAAAGTTTCACTGAGCATGGCCTTGCCATAGGAACAAGACCCAGTTTCCCCCAGTCATTCTCTCCCATCAGGAAGCCTCCCTAAGCCTCTTATCCCTATTCATCAGAGGGCAAACAGAATGAAAACTACAACCACAGAAATCTAATCAAACTGATCACATAGACCAGGCCTTGTCTAACTCAATGAAACTATGAGCCATGCTGTGTAGGGCCACCCAAGACTGACTGGTTATAGTGGAGAGTTCTGACAAACCATGGCCCTTTGGAGAAGGGAATGGCAACTCCGCTTAAGTATTATTGCCTTGAGAACCCCATGAAGAGTATGAGAAGGCAAAAAGATATGACACTGAAAAGATGAACTCCCCAGATCAGTAGGTTACACAATATGCTACTGGAGAAGAGTGGAGACATCCTCATTACACCAACATCAAATAACTTGAGATCCGTGGAAATGAAACTCTGAAAATTTGCCTTTTATGAAACATCAGGTACTTCGTTCACTAATGTCTTATAACTAAGCAGTATAGAGACTGATAAAGGTTTAGGTAAATGCAGACCGAATTAATTCTAGTTTAGTTATCTACCACCTCAAAATCTTGGGGATTATGTAACTTAACTGAGTCTTTGATTTATTCCTTGTAAAATAGGAATACTTTGAAAATTCAGGATTGATTAAGAGAATAAAATAAGATATCACACATGAAATGGCCAAACAACTTTTTAAAATATTTTGTATATTCAGAGGCAATTTAAAATAAAAACTCATTTGTATACAGTATATCACTTTCAGGATGCTAGAATGTGCCATCGACCTGTGCTTGCATGATTATAAGTGTTTGCCGTATTTGCAAAATTAAGATATTTTTGCTCCGATCAGTAGTCTACTGCTCTATCTACTATAACTTCTACAATGTCACTTTTGTCTATAAGTGTGTTTTGGATTCAGGTAAGGGATGTTGAATTGAGAATACTTTTAGTTTGGGTTGAATGAGGTATATTTATGTGGTTTGCAACTGTCTAAGAGTAAGCTTGGCTCCCAGGAATATGCCTGTCTTCCACTGTGAGGACTTCCCTCAGTCAAGACCCAAACATGTAGGGCTTGGCGTCCTTATACAATATGATAATATTCAACACTGGTACTATGCAGGGAGTGGAGATGAAATAAAATTTAACATGTATAGAACCATAAGCTACTATGGAAATTTTTTCTTATCATCTGCTAAGTCACTTCAGTCATGTCCGACTCTGTGCGACCCCATAGACAGCAGCCCACCAGGCTCCCCCATCCCTGGGATTCTCCAGGCAAGAACACTGGAGTGGGTTGCCATTTCCTTCTCCAATGCATGAAAGTGAAAAGTGAAAGTGAAGTCTCTCAGTCGTGTTCGACTCTTAGCGACCCCATGGACTGCAGCCTACCAGGCTCCTCTGTCCATAGGATTTTCCAGGCAAGAGTACTGGAGTGGGATGCCATTGCCTTCTCTGTGTAAAATTGTAATCAATGTGTAAGTTTCTTAAAGATGCCAACTTAAGAGCTTAAGTTCTGTCAGGAATATGTAATTTTAATGCACATGTAATTTTAAATGCAGAATGCATTATTTTATTCTTGATAGGAAATCATACACAGTAGAACTTATAATTCTTGAATTTGTGAGTCAAAATCTACAGTATTACTATAAACATAAAGTAACTCTGGGGATTTAACACCTCCCAACTTAATCATAATAATATTCCATCAAATAGTCTAGAGGAAAGGCTGAACAATGTTTATAGTCTTCTCAGAAAAAAGATATTGTAAAATGATTGTCCCATCCATAGGCAACTGAAGATTTACAGTAAACATAAATATGGAAAAATTTATCTTAGAAGTATGTTAGACACAAATAATTATTTTCTGAATTTTATGCTTGCAATAAATTCATTTTTATAAATTTGGTTTTATTGTATTTCTTTATTCAGTCAATATAGCTCTCATATTTATATTTAATTTCATTTTTTTGTTCTTTTATTTTAACAGGATCCCATACTTACTTAAGCTTCAGGTTCCAGAAAATCTGGATCCACTTCTACAAATATCCAACGTACATGGACATTGTATCCATGTAAAGATACATGGATAGAAACTATATTTGTTGTTAATAGACATCATACACAGAATTAAAAAAAAAAAAACATGTAATTCAGAATACTGTAATGACTTATATTGTCCAATGTGAATGTGTAACTAAGCAGATAGAATTGGGTGGTAATTGACCTGTCTTTAATGTTTAAACAGCAGGGTCAAAGCAAAGATGACACAGTAATAATTCATTTAGGATTAACTAGTTATAGGTCAGACTCACATAACACAAGTGGATACAAATGATAAAATACAACACTGGGAGATGGAGAGTAGGAATAAAACAAAAGGGGGATTCAGAAGGTTGAAAACACATTCTTATCTCCCATTTAAACATTTCCAAATATTACCAAGATATATCCACAATGAAAACCAGAATTTTCACAGTGAGCCTCACAATTTTTGTTGTTGTTGTTTCTGCTGTTGATATATTTTTCTCAAGTATCTTTCATGTTGTTCTAACCTGTTTAACAAAAGTTAGAAATATTTGTTGCATGAGTGGACTTAGAATTCATTACATCTTATGGGAAAAATTCAACTTCTTAAAAGCTCCTACAGTTAGAAGCCAGGGAAATGTTATTGAAAGGCGACATCAAAAAGCAAAATTGCCTTGGAGATATAATTCAGACCATTCCCAAACCATTAGATACAATTCCCCTAGACTCCTTGTGACTCTTCTGAGGAGTGATATTTGAGGAAGACACTGAATTGAAGCAATTGGAGTAGGTAATAAAGTATTATAGGAGGTGAAAGTATAAGCTTCTATATACCTACTATTAAGAACTGAATTCTGAGGTAATAATACAAATTATATCACCTTATTAAAAGCGAATGAGTAAGTGGAGTTAAAAAATTGTTTATTCCTCATTTATGGTATTAATTTATTTCAAAAATCCAGTTATTTGCATAGATATAGTTCTTAGCTGGAGAAGCGCATGGCAACCCACCCTGGTATCCTTGCCTGGAGAATTCCAAGAGGAGAGGAGCCTGGCGGGCTGCAGTCCATGGGATCACAAAGAGTTGGACATGACTGAGCGACTAAGATACACACAGTTTCTTAGCACTTAGCATTGCTTTGATCATTATTTGAACTAAATTTTAAGTCTATCTTATTAATACTTGATTTTTAAAAAGGATATATTTAAATTTTACTTAATTGCAGTAAAACTTTTTTCTGAATATTTAGTGGTGGTTAAAGTTTTCTGCCATTTCTAAGAAGCTGTGATAGTGTTCTAGTAGGAATAAACAAGAGAAAGTTTGAAACTAAGTGCACTACTTTTTTTAAAGACCCAGAATTAGGTGGCAAAGCTTTGAAGTTTCTAGGCATACAAACCTCATATACAAAAGATACTTTAGCACCTTAGGGTGGAAGAATTAATTGCACCTTATAAAGTTTTCCTAGGCCTAAACTGTGAGAATAAAAATAACACACTGGGGAAATCTAAATATATTCATGAGTATGCTAACAGACAACAGACATTTCAGTTATGAATAATTATATTTCTAATTGGATTGAAATTCTGATGACTATTACAGTAAAAGAAATAATAAAAATCATGACTATCATGCCACCCATCACTAGAACTGGGACTTTATATCACTGTTGTTTAATCACATTAAAGCTGAATTTTATTCACACATTTAGCTAGGATTTGCAGAAAACCCATATCATGCAAAATATTGTCCTTATAAACTATGATGAAGATGTGAAATATAATTTATAGTCACTACTTCAAGGAGTTTTCTATTTAAGAAGACATGAGGCAGTCAGTTTAAGTTTTACATAAGACAGGAAATAACACAGACATAGAGATGTGAGATGAAAAAAACAGTCAAAATTAGGTTTCAGGGAAAACTTCTAAAATTGGAAAATTGACTTTTACTTGACATAAAGGAAATTTCCTTTGTAGAGTTGCGGCTTCAACAAAAAAATCTTAATGAAGAAGGAAATTAAAAAGAATTTTTGAGCACTCCCCAATCTCCAGTACTCTCACAAACACTTTCCAGTGTCATCCTAACATCCAGCCTTTTTTATCCGGGAAATTCTTTGTTTTGTGCTTTTTTTTGGCTAAGAACATAGGAATGTCTTGAGAATCCTTGAGTCTTTTGTTGTTAGCTTCTTTTGGAGATGGTTGGTGGTAAGTACTTTGATTTGAATAGTCATCCCCAGCAACCTCACAGACTTTCTCCAGTTACAATGCCACTCAGAGCACCAAAGTTTCTGGTTCTCTTGAGGCTCAGTGAGAATTACGTCATACCCATGAATTTAATGCTAAGCAGTATAATCTTTCCTCTTCAGAGAAATGAAAGCAACACTAGGAATTTTATTCTTTGTTCTTATCTCAAGACTGATTAATAATTTTCTTAACATAATACCTAATGTTATGACATTTGATTAAAATAATTAACTAAAATACCTTTTATTTATATGTCTGTTACATCTTCTATTACATACTTCATGTGTATATATATATTTATAAAAATGTAATCATACCATATATGGTTTTCTAAATAACTTTTGTACTCAATAACGTATCTGTAATAAAATATCTTATTATTTTTAAAAGCATCATATATTCCATTAGCTAAATAAGACAGTATCATATTAGCCATTCTGCTTTTTAGGGGCATATGTATTTTATTCAACAAGCACTATATGCTGATTTTATTCTGTGTTTGTATAGATACTATAAATTTTAATATCATAATTATAACTACATGGCATAGGGCCTCTAGTTTTTGGTTGTAACAAATAAATTTTCAGCTAATTGCACTTCTATCTTTGTTCAATCTTCAGGAAAGATTCTTAGGTGTGGAATTTCTAAGTTAAATAGTGATTTTAACACATTATTGACCAGAGTTGTATCAACATCACTTACATAACAAATCACAGGCCACAGGCATTAGTTTCTACAAAAATCCCCCAGTCAGTAATGAGTTAACAATAGATGCTGCCCAGCTGCCCTCTAAAAATATTCTATCAAGCAATTCTATGCTGCTGCTGCTATGCTACTAAGTCGCTTCAGTCATGTCATTGTGTTCCCATAGACGACCTCTCCTACCAGCTCCTCTGTCCCTGGGATTCTCCAGGCAAGAACACTGGAGTGGGTTGCCATTCCTTCTCCAATGCATGAAAGTGAAAAAATAAAGTGAAGTCGCTCAGTCGTGTCCGACTCTTAGCAACCTCATGGACTGCAGCATACCAGGCTCCTCCGTCCATGGGATTTTTCCAGGCAAGAGTACTGGAGTGTGGGGTGCCATTGCCTTCTCTGAATTCTATGCTAAGAAGTGTATAAAATATACATTTTCCTGCTCTTGCTGGCATGTACATCCTTTGTCTTTGAGTTCGCTTGGAAATCATCCAGTAGCTGGGTCCTCCTGAACAGTCAGTACCTCTGTGAGTGACTCTTAACATAGAGGAGAAGTTAAAAACAGATAAATATCAACAACACGCTAGCAATGTTAGAGGTTGCTTCACACAAATAGAAAGGTTGGATCATTACTACAGTTGGAATGTGTAGCCCTCATTTTTAAGAGTACAAGGATACATTTCCTACTTAACGCAAGGACAAATTTCCATCATGTTGAGGAGAATTTAGAGTGTAAGTCATCAGCTTATCTACTAAGCATTAACTGATTTACTGATATTCTTTATCTTGATTTGTGTCTCATTTTTAGGAATTGGCATTCTGATTTGTCTTTTATTTGTGGAGTCTGAGTCCTAGCATTCATAAGGTGTCCCTCTGGGGCAAAGACTGCGCCTCGTACATGTTAGTCTTCCAGAACCTTCTTCAGGAACCCAGACCCCTGATATGAGCACTACTTACTCACATCTGATGAATAGTGTTCAAGCTTCTCAAGCTACTTGTGTGCCAATCTCTCGTTGCCATATTCTGTCATCCTGCCAGTCACTCACCAAACTTTTGACTCAAAATCCGTCTGCTTGTGCAGTTGTCTGTTGCCTGCTGTGGTGCCTTCCTGTCTGCTCATCTTACTGCTTATAAGTTTACCTGCATGGAACCCACTCATGGCCTGCAGCTAGTTCTCTCACAGGGCACCTGTCCACCATGTGTGGATTTCCTTTACTTGTTGCCTAGCCATGGTTACTTTGACTCCCTTTGTTACTGACAGGCAAAAACTATTAAAAATGGGTTACAAAACCAAGTGCTAAATTATATTTGATGGGCTTTAAGTTTAGCGCTGTAATTGGAAAGCTCTAACATGGCAGAGTCAAACATCTGGAATAGCATCTGTAGGTAAAGGGGAACAGCTGGTGTGAAATCATACCCTAAACTCAGAGACACTTGAAAATATGAACCTGAATTTTATATTCTTCTAATACCGTTTCCAAGACTAGTGAGTGGGGATAGTGGAAAATGTCATCAGCAGTTTTTAGTGAAACCCTTGATTGATGAGTTTTCACTGCGAATATGTTACCTGATGCACGTTCTCATGTTGGCTGTAGAAGGTGAATAAATATAGATGGAAAGGATGTGTGCTCTGTATTGAATGGGGCTCACTTGTTTAAAATTCACGTTACAACTTAGCATGTCCTCTACAGTGAAAAAACATGGAAGGAAGCTATACCTAGATGTGAAATCTCCTATGTAACAGCTATTTGGCTGAATGTTATTTCCTGCTTTGAATTCTTTAAAGCTCAAGAAACAGATGGAAACTTATTGGGTAATGGAAATCTTTGTCAGTTTTTAAACAAATAACTAATTGATAACAACTCATTGGTAATGTTGTCTTTCACATCAAATCAGGAAGTTTTGTTTTATGTCATAAAATTTACCATTTTAATTATTTTGAGCATACAATTGAGAAGCATTAAATGCATACGCATTGTTGTAGAATCATAAACATCAGCAATTTTCATAACTATTCATCATCCTAAATTGAAACTCTTATGTCCGTAAACTATAATTCCTCATTGTCCCTCCCCTAGTAACTGCTATTCTAATTTCTGCCTGTAAATTTGACTTCTCTAGGTACCTCATATAAGTGGAATCATATAATATTTGTCCTTTTGAGTGAGGCACATTTAATTAGCATTATGTTTTCAAGATTCATCCATGTTGTAACATGTATCAGTACTTCATTTTTTATAGGTGAATAATATTCCACCATATGGATAAGTACTGAAATAAATAGTCTTGGCACACTGTCAAAGATTATCTGACCGTACTCAAGGATTTATTTTTGGACTCTATTCTATTTCATCA
>NW_020867571.1:0-33706 GCF_003369695.1 Bos indicus x Bos taurus | reverse complement strand
TTTGGACTGGATCCATCAAAGAATTCCTTCTTTGGTTCAGACTTCTTTCTATCTTTGTCTACCTTGAAGCCTGAGAAGAATTGAATTCTCTCAGTCTCAGTTTCTTTATTTGTAAAACCAGTAGGCAGACTCTATTCAACTCAGTGTACTCATAGAAAATAATTTATTCACAAAGGTTTCCCAATTATTAACACATGCCAAGTAGTTTCTTATGTGCTAGGGACATGAGGATGGTGACTAAAGACTTTTTCCATCTAAACTCTTGAAAGGAGTTTGCACACACGCACACCACACACACACACACACACAGGTGCAGATACAAGGGAAATAATAGTGATGCCTGGGGGTATTTTAGAGACACTGTGTAGAAAAGATTTTCCAAAGTGACTTTTAGGGCAAAGACTTGAGTGAAGAGAAGAGTGAGCCTTGAGTGTCTGGGGTACACTGTACCAGTAAGAGGCGATGGAGAGTGCTGAGGCAGGGCAGAATAACTGCAGGGGAACAGTCATCAGAGAGACAATGTCTCCAAATGGGGTTGAAGACATTGGATCTGAAAGATGTGTCAAAGATTTTGATAATTTATTCACAGTTTTCCAGCCATACTAGGCTGAAGTTCAAAGTCTCAACTTTAGGTAATTCTCTACTATCACATCTATTTTCTTTTAACTGAAAGTACATATGATCTTTTAAAGACAGTTTTAAAAATGGTTAAAAGGACTAAGGAGGAATATGTATACCTATGGCTGATTGCTGAAGAATTGATGCTTTTGAACTCTGGTGTTGAAAAAGACTCTTGCGGGTTCCTTGGACTACAAGGAAATCCAACCAGTCCATCCTAAAGAAGATCAGTCCTGGGTCTTCATTGAAAGGACTGATACTGAGGCTGAAACTTCAATACATTGGCCACCTTATGTGAAGAGTTGACTCATTAGAAAAGACTCTGATATGGGAGGGTGGGGCCAGGAGGAGAAGGGTACGACAGAGGATGATATGGATGGATGGCATCACCGACTCGATGCACATGAGTTTGGGTTAACTCTGGGAGTTTGCGATGGACAGGGAGGCCTGGCGTGCTGCAATTCATGGGGTGGCAAAGAGTCGGACACGACTGAGCGACTGAACTGAACTGAACTGAACTGATGGCTGATTCACGTTGAGGTTTGTCAGAAAACAACAAAATCCTGTAAAGCAAGTCTTCTTCAATAAAATGAAAATAATTTAAAAAATTAATTCTTTAGCAAAGCAAAAATTTATTTTATGAGAGTGATGATATGAAAGAAGCTCTATTATTAAGAGCGTGCCCATCTTATAGGGAAGTGGACTCCATTAAATTCCATCACCTTATAGGTAACAAAATGCGTAGAGAATTTTACTGTTGTTGTGCTTCCAACACTAAAAAGATCTGATTTTATTTTAGGGGTGTTGACTTTGTACTCTTGGATAGGGCTCTGCCTAATATTACTGACACGATTCCTCCCCAATTTTGACTTGAAGAAAAACAAGAAAAAGGAAATAAAAAAATAAAATTTTTGATTTTAGGAGAACATGATCTACACATTCAAAAAGTTCATAAAGCTTTGCTGTATGAAGTGGGGTAATCATAGACTTTATTAATCATGATCTCTTTATTGTCAATAAACATGAAGTTAAGAAAAAGAACACTACCAACCTTCCAAAAGACCCAAGTTTTCTTATTAAATTGCATCCCATACTTTCTCCACTAGAAGTGACCACAATCATGACTCCTAATCATCACTTTCTTGCTTTTTCTTTATGGTTTTTCACCATCGGTATAGGAATATCTCAAAAATTATAGTTAAGTTACTAGCTTTTCCACTACATAAATGGAATTATACTGTATACCGTATTTTTGTCTCTCATCTTTCTGTTGACACTATGTAGCTTTGGTCTATCCACTAGTGAAGTTTAGTATGTCATTGTGTGTGATACAGCACTTCATTTCTCTCCTTGTTGTACTGTTGGTTGACCTCAAAGTTGTTTCCTTTTTGGAGCTGTTAGGAACACTAGGACGTTTTCCTCATGTCTGTTAGTGCACATGTTCACACATTTCTCTAGGGGATGTTCCCAGAAGTATCCCATTTCTGGTTTTACAGATAATGCCGAACTGTTTTCCAAACTACTGGCAACAATCCCAGACTCCTCCCAGAGGTGTTGTGTATTTGCTGCTTGTCCTGTGTCTTAATTAAATTAGTTTGTCATTTCCACTCTTTTGAAGGCTGTACCCATCAGGTTTGCATTTTGAATACTCTTTCTTAAATGTTAGTGGCTTTCAGAAGCTCTAACAATAGTTTTTTTGACCATATGAAGGCATTTTCTTTGTAAAGTGACTGTTGTCCAGTTTTCTATTCAGTGTCTGTTTATGACTGACTTTATGAGTTATTTACATATTTTGGATACTGATTTTTAATAACAGTTAGGCTAACACATGGCAGCTAAGATTTTCTCCTGTGTTTTCCTCTAGAAATTGTAGAATCTTAGATCTTATGTTGTAGTCTGTGATACAATTTGAGTTAATATTTATATGGTGTTAGGTAAAGGCCAAGCTTCAATTATTCTTGTATCAGTATCCAACAGTTTGAGTACCATTTAGTGACAAGGTTATTTTTCATCTGTTGAATTACCGAGACACCCTTGTTGAAAATCAGTTGACCATGTATGGTGTGGATCTATGTCTGGATGTTCTATTATTACGTTTATCTCCGTGTCTTTTCTTATGGGATAGCATCCTCTTAATTAGTGCAGCTCTATCATGCATTCCTGCAATTCATTCAGCAATTTTGATTTATCTTTAATTTATAGTTGAGAATTGCATAGATAAAAATTTGAGACCATTAGGCCATCAGCATAGTATGGCTGTCAAACTATGAATAAATAATGAAAATCATTACTAAATCTTTGGATCCCAAAGAATCTCTCTGACCCCATTTGGAGGCAGTGTCTCCTTGATCACTGTCCTTTCTGTGGTTAATTTCCTCTGCCTTAGCACTTGCCCTCACCTCTCATGCTACAATGTATCCCACATACACTCAAAGCTCACTCATTTCATCACTCAGGTCATTGCCCCAAAAGCCACTTTGGAAGACCTCTTCTCCAATTTTCTCTAACATATACACACACAGGACTATTATTTTTCTTCATGTGTATGTGTGTGTGTGTTTGTGTAAAATGCCTTCAAGAATTTAGGTGGACAAGGACGTTGGTCACCATTATTATGTCCCGAACATATAAGAGATGGCCTGGCATGTATCAATAATTAAAAAACATTTGTGGATATATTAATTTCTATTAGTACACTGAGTTGAATACATTCTCTCCTCATTTTCTCAGGTAAGGAAACTGAGGCTGAGAGAATTCAGTTCTTTTCAGGGTCCTACAAGAAAGAGAGATAGACACATTTGAAACCAGTGAAAGAATTCCTAATGGATCCAATCCAAAAGACATATTTCAGGCAAAGCTGAACTCAATGAAGGAAAAGTCTAACTCCGAAAATCCAATGGGAGTAAAAGGAACACTCAGAAGAATACTTGTAGTTGACAGGAGACGTTAAAAACACAAAGTGCAAAAGAAAAACACAGAAGAAATGTGCACTCAACTAGGACACAGGCTTTATTGGAGATTCAAAGAATAGACACACTAAGTGCTCACAGGGTGGAGATCACAACATGGATTAGACGGGCACAAGGCAAAGAGCGATCAGGTGATGATCCTGCTGCTCTTTATCCAACAAGGTGGTGTCAGCTTCAGGAAGCAAGCCTTTTCTCTGTCAGCTGTCGGTTGAGGAGGGAGGTTAAGGAAGATGAAATCCATCACCATGGCCGAAGGTGGACAACGGGAGAGCCTGGATCTTGTTGTTTCTTGGTCCAGATGAAATCTGGTGCTGTTACTTCCACTTGGGTGGACACTTCTGCTCAGATGGTGGACACTTCTGATTGCATGGTGGGCATGGTGGTCCAGGAGGGCATTTCTGCTGGCTCAGTGGAGGTGGGCATGGATGAGGTGGGCAAGGCTCATGGCACTTGGGTGGGCACACTATTGGAGGTGGATGGCAGGGCTCCTTGCACTGATGGTGATGCTGATGCTGATGCTGATGCTGATGGGGATGCGGATGCGGATATGGATGCGGATGGTGAGACATCCTTCCTGGGTCTCAGGGAATCTGAAATACACACAGACAACTTTCTTAATAACGATGAGTACAAGTGGTAGAACATTTAGCTGAGCCAACAACCCTCTCATCACTAAGGATGCTTCTGTATTCCTAATACAGACTTGATGTTTTTTAGAGCTACTTCACCCTTCTTTTTTAGTATCTCTTGCCCTCAGATATTCAGTCTTTTCTGATTAATTTCTCCTTTTACCACATTCTAAAACAAAATTACCTACAAGGTGTTGTATGAACACAAACATACTCTTACGAAAAATCTGGATAATAAACTTGTAGCCAATCCCCAAACAAATCTCTACTTATTTCTCCGTGAGGTCTTGGTTGCTGGCCAAGCTGACCTGACCGTGAGCTTCTGAGGAGAAATGCAAAGGCCCAAACTAGGCACTCAGTGGGATTGGATGCTGAGAAGGGTGCATGTGGAACTAATGTGTGCTGTGCTGTAGCACAGTATCTCATCGCCCTTACTCTCTCTTAGGTTAAGACTGTGCTTCTGACTCCATTTTCTCCTCACATTTATGATCGCATACATGACCAAATACCAAAATTTACCCCTAAATCCTTATTATCTTCTTTTCCCTGTACTGATCTCTAATTGCTTCAATTAAAGCCACTTCTACCCCCAGATTAAACCCCAAGATCCAAAAAGATCTCTAAGAGTTGTGCTCACCAGAGGCTCCAAAGATCCCTATGACCGTCACGACAATGGCAACACTGTGATGGAGACTCCTTTTATAAGGTCCAGGCAGCTCCACCCAGGGGGAACATCCCAGGACTGGCATGATGCACTTGTTTCCCACCCAAATTCCACGTGCTTGCAATCTCAAAAATCAATGCCCCAGTCATACTGATATCACACAGTTCCCTTGTCCGTGGACTTGCTCGCCCTTCAGTGAGGAATTACAGAGTGATTCATTTAGACTTTGTCTCATACTTCTCTACCTGTGTCATGTGCCATAGGAAATATGAGGAATGCTTGAGAATGGTGCTATTCTTCCATAGTTAGAGATGTTGCTTCCCCCTCTTGCCAGCTCCCCAAGCATCTGGTACTAAAACTTACTACCCCATTCCATTTCATCTGTCAGCACCCGGCTTTTTGTCCATTGATGACAGAGACCAGGGTTTACTAAGTGCACATATTTTAAGTCCCACCTACAGTAGGAGTTAAACTCGCCTTGTACCATATACTACTTCTTGACAATTAAGTGACTTAAACCTGACCACAATGTCTATCTTGATTTTTTAGAGCACGCAGTCTTGCGTCAGATGTGCTGTAACATGGCATACAAGGACTTGAACAGGACAACATGATTCCTCAGTTTCTTAGGCCATAAATCACAAGCTCTGGCCCCTTCCTGAAGCTCTACTTTGCAGATTTATGCACTGATCTGAACTCTGCAGACCCATGATCTGAGTCATTTGTGGGTCTATTAGAAACCCAAATTCCTCTCCTCTCATTATCTTCAAAATGAACTCAGTGTCTGGGCTATATGCATTTAGAAGCTTTCCCACTAATACTCCCTAAATATCTTGGACTTCTTTCCCCTACAGCAGTTAATTCAATTGACTAGATCAGGTCCTTTATTTTAAGTGACACTTAGTGTGTTTTCAGACATTCTTAGTACACTCAAGGGATGAACCTCCATGAATCGATTCAGCCATTCAATCCATGGGTATTTTTCCTTAAATGAATAAAATAGGGGTGACATAGAACCCATTGATAATTTATTAGTGTAATTTGGTGACCGACAGTAACACTTCAGCTCATAATATTTACTATGCCTTTCAGGGGAAACTTGAGTACCTTGGCTATCAGTTCAGTTCAGTTCAGTTCCGTCCAGTCACTCAGTCATGTCTGACACTTTGCGACCCCATGAAACTGCAGTACCCCAGACTTCCCTGTCCATCACCGCCTTCAAGAACTTGCTCAGACTCATGTCCACCGAGTTGGTGATGCCATCCAAACATCTCATCTTCTATCATTCCCTTTCCTCCTGCTTCAATCTTTCCCGGCATCAAGATCTTTTTCAATGAGTCACTTCTTCACATTAAGTGGCCAAATTATTGGTGCTTCAGCTCAACATCAGTCTTTCCAATGAATATTCAGGACTGATTATCTTTACTATTGACTGGTTGGATCTCCTTGCAATCCAAGGGACTCTCATGAGACTTCTCCAACACCATAGTTCAAAAACATCAATTATCTGGCACTCAGCTTTCTTTATGGTCCAAGTGTCACACCCATACATGAATGACTACTGGAAAAACCATAGTTTTGACTAGATGGGCCTTTGTTGGCAAAGTAATGTCTATGCTTTTGAATATACTGTCTAGGTTGGTCATAACTTTTCTTCTGAGGAGCAAGTGTCTTTTAATTTCATGGCTGCAGTCACCATCTGCAGTGCTTTGGAGACCCAGAAAATAAAGTCCCTTACTGTTTCCACTGTTTCCCCATCTTTTTGCCATGAAGTGATGGGACCAGATGCCATGATCTTAGTTCTCCGAATGTTGAGTTTTAAGCCAACATTTTCACTCTCCTCTTCACTCTCATTAACAGGCTCTTTAGTTCTTCTTCACTTTCTGCCATAAGGGTGCTCTCCATCTGCATATCTGAAGTTATTGATATTTCTTCTGGGAATCCTGAGTCCAGCTTGTGCTTCATCCAGCCCAGCATTTCTCAATGATGTACTCTGCATATACGTTTAAATAAGCAGTGGTGGACAATATACAGGCCTTGATGCACTGCTTTCCCAATTTTGAGCCAGTCCATTGTTCCATGTCTGGTTCTAACTGTTGTTTCTTGACCTGCATACACATTTCTCAGGAAGGAGGTAAGGTGGTCTGGTATTCCCATCTCCTTTAAGAATTTCACACAGTTTGTTCTGATTTACACAGTCAAAGCTTTAGCATAGCCAATGAAGCAGAAGTAGATATTTTGGCATTCTCTTGGCTTGTACATGGTCCAACAGATGTTGGTAATTGATCTCTGGTTCCTCTGCCTTTTCATTTTTTTGAAAAAATCAATTACTTTATTTTAATTGGACCATAACTTTACAACATTGTGTGATTTTTGCCATACACTGAATTGGCATGAATCAGCCCAGGATGTACATGTGCCCACCTATCCTGAACTCCCCATCCACTTCCCTCCCCACCCCATTTCCTGTTGGTTTGTCCCAGAAGCAACGGCCTTGAGTGCCCTGCTTCATGCATTGAACTTGCACTGGTCATCTATTTTACATATCGTAATATACATGTTTCAATGGCTTCTCTGAAATCCTCCCACCCTTGCCTTCTCCCACATAGTCCAAAAGTCTATTCTTTACATCTATGTTTCTTTTTCTGCCTTGCATATAGGATTCATCGTAATTGTCTTTCTAAATTGCCATATATATGCATTAATATACTGTATTGGTATTTTTCTGACTTGCTTCACTCTGCATAATAGTCTCCAGTTTCATCCACCTCATTTAGAACTGACTCAAATGTGTTCTTTTTTAAAGCTGAGTACTATTCCATTGCATATATGTAACAGAACTTCCTTATCCATTTGTCTGCTGATGGACATCTAGGTTGCTTCATACCTACCTATTGTAAACAGTGCTGGCCATGAACATTGGGATACTTGTGTCTCTTTCAATGCTAGTTCCTTGGTGTGTATGCCCAGTAGTGGGATTGCTTGGTCATAGGGCAGTTCTATCTCCAGTTTTTTGAAGGCATCTCCACACTATTCTTTCATAATCGTGGTACCAGTTTTGCATTCCCATCAACAGTGTAAGAGGTTCCCTTTTCTCCACACCCTCTCTGGCATTTACTGTTTATAGACTTTTTGATGATGACCATTCTGACTTGCATGAGATGATATCTCATTGTGGTTTTGATTTGTATTTCTCTAGTAATCAGTGATGTTGAGTATCTTTTCATGTGTTTGTTAGCCATCTGCATGTCTTCTTTGGGGAAATGTCTGTTTAGTCTTTTTCACAGTTTTTGACTGTTTTTTCTTGTTGTTTGTTTGTTTTTCTGGTATTGAGCTGCATGAGCTGTTTGTATATTTTGGAGCTTAATTCTTTGTCAGTTGTTTCATTTGCTATTATTTTCTCCTATTCTGAAGGCTGCCTTTTCACCTTGCTTATAGTTTCTTTCATTGTGCAAAAGCTTTTAAGTTTAATTAAGTCCCTTTTGTTTATTTTTGTTTTTATTTCTATATATCTGGGAGGTGGGTCATAGAGGATCTTGCTGTGATTTACATCAGAGAGTGTTCTGCCTATATTTTCTTCTAAGAGTCTTATAGTTTCTGGGTCTTACATTTAGATCTTAATCCATTTTGAGTTTATTTTTGTGTATGGTGGCAGAAAATGTTCCACTTTCATTCTTTTACACATGGTTGACCAGTTTCCCAGCACCAGTTGTTAAAGAGATTGTCTTTTTTCCATTGTAAATTTTTGCCTCCTCCGCCAAAGATAAGGTGTCTATAGGTGTGTGGATTAGCTCTGGCCTTCTATTTTGTTCCATTGATTTGTATTTCTGTCTTTGTGCCAGTGCCATACTGTCCTGATGATTGTATCCTTGTACTTGCCAACCTTACATGTTAATTTTCTATGTGTCTTTGACATAAAACACTATGAGCTACTTAGTGCAAAGATTGTGTCTTATTTCAACCTTTCACTTCCAATATCTACCACAGAGCTTGGAACATAATGAAGATCAAAGAAATATTTTAAATAAGTAAATAAACATTGGTGGAAGTCAGAACTGGATTTTAATTATCCATTCAATCAATGATTATTGATTATTATAACCAACAATTACTGTAATAAGTACTGTATGCAGAGATGGAAAAAAAAATCATACCCCTGATCTTGAGAATGTTATCTAGTGGGGGATCAGACTTTCCTGCAGAAGATCAGAACATAGGGGCATGGAAGCATGGAAAGAACAATGCACAGAGTTGAGTGCAGCTTTGCTCACATGTGATTTGAAGAAAAAGTAACTGAAGGACTAGTGGACAAACTGTCTTTCTCATGGATGAGGTTATATTCAGAAAATGAGAATGTAATTTGCTGTACATTCCAAAAAGGAGACTATCTGTGCCAAAGGCATGTGATTTCTAAGGCAAATAGTCTTTCCACTACGTTCAGTTCAGTTCGATCACTCAGTCATGTCTGACTCTTTGCGACCCCATGAACTGCAGCACGCCAGGCCTCCCTGTCCATCACCAACTCCCGGAGCTTACCCAAACTCATGTCCATTGAGTCGCTGATGCAATCCAGCCATCTCATCCTCTGTCGTCCCCTTCTCCTCCTGCCCCCAGTTCCTCGCAGCATCAGGGTCTTTTCCACTACCTTCAGTTCAGTTCAGAGCAGTTCAGTCGCTCAGTCATGTCTGACTCTTTGCGACCCCATGAATCGCAGCACGCCAGGCCTCCCTGTCCATCACCAACTCCCGGAGCTCACTGAGACTCACGTCCACCGAGTCAGTGATGCCATCCAGCCATCTCATCCTCTGTCGTCCCCTTCTCCTCCTGAGCCCAATCCCTCCCAGCAGCAGAGTCTTTTCCAATGAGTCAACTCTTCACATGAGGTGGCCAAAGTACTGGAGTTTCAGCTTTAGCATCATTTCTTCCAAAGAAATCCCAGGGCTAATCTCCTTCAGAATGGACTGGTTGGATCTCCTTGCAGTCCCTTGGAAGACTCTCAAGAGTCTTTTCCAACACCACAGTTCAAAAGCATCAATTCTTCGGTGCTCAGCTTTCTTCACAGTCCAACTCTCACAGCCATATATGACCACTGGGAAAACAATAGCCTTGACTAGATGGACCTTTGTTGGCAAAGTAATGTCTCTGCTTTCAATACCTCAGCCTTCCTCAAAATACACCGACCTATAGCAAACTGGAATTACAAGGGACAGAGCCTTGACTATGTCTGAGGCTTATGTATTTAATTCTCCCCGGAAAAATTTCCCCATATATATAATTGCTGAATAATTTTTGTAAATTCCTTGTATCTTGCTAATGGATAAAAAAAAAACAGTCTGAAGCAGTTTTAAAGGCACTGACACAGCAGGATTTCTTTGGTTCATGTCTTGTATATGCAGGACATAAGCGAGACGACTCTAAAATGTTCATGCTAGCGGGCCACATAGGAAAGAGCAATAGATGTTCAAAATCATAATTGGGGTAACAGTGTATATCAATTCCAAAACAAAAATGGAAAGGAGTGACCCACCTTCTTTTAGAACCTAAAATGAAGCCCTCAAATCCCTCGAACCTTGGCATTCTGTCCTCAGAAATTTTTACTCACCTTAACCCTTTGCTGTTCTTCCTTTCTTAAGTTTTCACCCCATTTCACTGTATTTGTGTCTCAGCCCTGAGGAGGGGCCAGAGAACCATGTAACATTTCAAATACTCAGTTAACATCTCCCACCTGGAATTCTCATGTGCTTTAACACAGTGTACCCAAAATGACACCCATTCCTTCCTTCATAACCTTTCTACTCTTCTGAGAGACCAAAATTCTATGTCAACATAATCTATTCTGTCTCTCCGGGTCCAAAATGTGGAGTCACCGAAAATACTTCCATAGTTCCCTGTCCTCACCAAATCTGTATATAGCATTCATTACTGATGTCAAATAGTACCGGTAATATCAAAGCTATTAGAAAGGAGTGTATGTCATTATCATTTTTTCCTATCTGGAGATAGGAGATATGTCCAGGAGTGGGATTGTTGGATCATATGTATCTCATTTTTTAGTTTTTTGCAGGAAAATTTCTAACCTCACTAAGAGAGTTAATTCAATCCCTCTTTGTTTATCCAACACTCTTGGTTATGAAATATTTTAGTTATCAACTGCAGTTTTCAAGTAGCAATTACTTGTGACATTTCAAGTAACATTTAAAAATCATGTAAAATACCATTTGATAAACAAAGTCATTCACAGCCCAAAGGACAGTGATAAAGATTATTTAAGTGCCCTTGGGGATGAAGAAGCAGAAGCCTCTGTCTGACAGGTTGAACTCAGCAATGAATCACTGTATCATGAGGAGAGGAAAAGAGATATGAGCTAGGCCAAAGGTGAGTACACCTGGAAGTTTTGCCCAACCAGGAACTATATTCCTGAGGACAATCAGTGAGTCTGGAAGTCCTGATATACTGCTGCTGGATGGACAGAGACTCATGAGAGCATCTGTAAGAGGGGGGACGGAATTAAAGACCGTCTCTGTTATTTTAAAGTGACTTAGAGAAGAACAATACTGTATGTTTTTATTTGTACTTGGAATGTAACAAATAAAACAAACAAATAGAATAGAAACAGACTCAGACATATAGAGAACAGACTTATAGTTATCAGAGAGGAGTAGAGGGTGTGGATGGAGGGGCATGAAAGGTATGGTGAAGGGGATTAAGAGGTACAAACTACTAAATAGGTACAATTTTATACCTAGTAGTTTATTGTATGCAGGTCAGGAAGCAACAGTTAGAACTGGACATGGAACAACAGACTGGTTCCAAATAGGGAAAGGAGTTCGTCAAGGCTGTATATTGTCACTCTGTTTATTTAACTTATATGCAGAGTACATCATGAGAAATGCTGGACTGGAAGTAAACACAAGCTGGAATCAAAATTGCTGGGAGAAATATCAATAACCTCAGATATGCAGACGACACCACCCTTATGGAAGAAAGTGAGAGGGAACTCAAAGCCTCTTGATGGAGGTGAAAGTGGAGAGTTGAAAAAGTTGGCTTAAAGCTCAACATTCAGAAAACGAAGATCATGGCATCTGGTCCCATCATTTCATGGGAATAGATGGGGAAACAGTGGAAACAGTGTCAGACTTTATTTTTCTGGGCTCCCAAAATCACAACAGATGGTGACTGCAGCCATGAAATTAAAAGACACTTATCTCCTTGGAAGGAAAGTTATGACCAACCTAGATAGCATATTGAAAAGCAGAGACATTACTTTGCCAAAAAGGTTCATCTAGTCAAGGGCTATGGTTTTTCCTGTGGTCCTGTATGGATGTGAGAGTTGGACTGTGAAAGAAGGCTGAGCACCGAAGAATTGATGCTTTTGAAACTGTGGTGTTGGAGACGACTCTTGAAAGTCCTTGGACTGCAAGGAGATCCAACCAGTCCATTCTGAAGGGGTTTCTTTGGAGGGAATGATGTGAAGCTGAAGCCGCAGTACTTTGGCCACCTCATTTGAAGAGTTGACTCATTGGAAAAGACTCTGATGCTGGGAGGGATTTGGGGGCAAGAGGAAGAAGGGAACGACAGAGGATGAGATGGCTGGATGGCATCACTGACTAGATGGAGATGTGAGTCTGAGTGAACTCCGGGAGTTGGTGATGGACAGGGGAGGCCTGGCATGCTGCAATTCATGGGGTCACAAAGAGTCGGACACGACTGAGTGACTGATTTTGATCTGATCTCTGATACCTCTTAATAATATTTTATTTGTTAGATTTCCACTCACAAGTGATGACATACAGAATTTGTTCTTTACATTGTACATGGACACACAGAGAATATAGGGTTTCCCTTGTAGCTCAGCTGGTTTAAGAATCCGTCTACAATGCAGGAGATCCTGGTTCAATTTCTGGGTTAGGAAGAATCTTGAGAAGGGATAGGCTGCCCCACGCAAGTATTCTTGGGCTTCCCTGGTGGATCAGCTGGTAAAGAATCCACCTGCAATGCAGGAGGCCTGGGTTTGATCCCTGGGTTGGGAAGATCCCTGGAGAGAAGGGAAAGGCTACCTATTGCAGTAATCTGGCCTGGAAATTCCATGGACTGTATAGTCCATTATATTACAAAGAATCAGACATGACTGAGTGACTCTCACTATATTTCCAATAAATACTAAGCCACAGGAAATATAATCAATATTTTATAATAACTTAGTATTTAGTGTAGCTTATAAAATTTCTATTACTAGTGTAATCTGTAAAATTTCCAATCAGGTGTTGTATGGCCTGAAGTTAGACAAGACTGTGGTACATGTGATCAGTTTGTTTAGTTTTCTGTGATTGTGGTTTTCATTATGGTCTGCCCTCTGATGAGATAAGGGTAAGAGGGCCTTATGGAAGCTTCCTGGTGGGAGAGACTGACTGAAGGGGAAAAAACTGGGTTCTTGTTCTGATGGGTGGGACCATGCTCAATAAATCTTTAATCTAATTTTCTGTTGATGGGCAGGCTGTGTTCCTTTCCTGTGTTGGACCATGGGGCACAAAACTATGGTGGAGATAATTAAGATAAGGTAATGGCACACCACTCCAGTACTCTTGCCTGGAAAATCCCATGGATGGAGGAGCCCCTGGAAGGCTGCAGTACATGGGGTCCCTGAGGTGTCGGACACGACTGAGCGACCTCTCACTTTAACTTTTCACTTTCATGCATTGGAGAAGGAAAATGGACAACCCACTCAGTGTTCTTGCCTGGAGAATCCCAGGGACGGGGGAGCTGGTGGCTGCCGTTCTATAGGGTCACACAGTTCGGACACGACCTGAAAGTGACTTAGCAGCAGCAGCAGCAATGACAGATACTGGCGACCTCCTTCAAAGGTCCCATGCACACACTGCCACACTCAGGGCCTCCAACCCTGCAGCAGGCCACTGCTGACCATTGCCTCTGCTGGAGACTTTGGACACTCACAGGCAAGTCAGGGTCAGGCTCTTGTGGGGTCACTGCTCCTTTCTCCTGGGTTCTGGTGTGCACAAGGTTTTGTTTGTGCCCTCCAAGAGTTGTTTCGCCAGTCCAGTGTAAGTTCTGGCGGCTCTGTGGTGGGTTAAGGTGACCTCCTCTAAGAGGGCTTATGCCATACCAAGGTCTGCTGCACCCAGAGCCCTTCCTCTGCAGCAGGGCCACTGCTGATCTGTACTTCCACAGGAGACACTCAAACACAGTTCTGACTCAGTCTCTTGGTGTCATTGGGTCTTGCTGTGCACAAAAGTTTGTTGAGCTCCCGAGTGTCTCTGGCAGGTATGGGGTTTTGATTCTGAATGTGATTTCACCCCTCCTTACCATCTTGCTGGGGCTTCTCCTTTGCCCTTGGATTTGGGGTATCTTTTTTTGGTTGGATCCAACATTTTCCGATCAATGGTTGTTCAACAGGCAAGTTGTTAATTTTGGTGTTCTTTCAGGAGAAGAGGCCACACCACGTCCTTCTAACCCACCATCTTGAAAACTGTCTGGCTCAGTGATAAGTGAAATATGAGGCATGCCATGTAGGGCCACCCAAGACAGACAGGTCATGGTGGAGAGTTCTGACAAAACGTGGTCCACTGGAGAAGCAAATGGCAAAGCCACTTAAGTATTCTTTCCTTGAGAAATCCATGAACAGTGATGGAAAAGGCAAAAAAGATAGGACCCTGAAAAATGAACTCCCCAGGTCGGTAGGTGCCCAATATGCTACTAGAGATCAGTGGAGAAATAACTCCAGAAAGAATGAAGAGGTGGAGTCAAAGCAAAAACAACACCCAGTTGTGGATGTGAATCCTGATGGAAGTAAAATCAGATGCTGTAAAGAACAATATTGCATAGGAACCTGGAATGTTAGGTCCATGAATCAAGGTATATTGGAAATGGTCAAACAGGAGATGGCACGAGTGAACATCAACATTTTAGGAATCAGTGAATGTAAATGGACTGGAATGGGTGAATTTAATTCAGATGACTATTATATCTACTACTGTGGGCAAGAATCCCTTAGAAGAAGTGGAGTAGCCATCGTAGTCAACAAAAGAATAAAAAATGCAGTACTTGGCTGCAGTCTCAAAAATGACAGAATGATCTCTGTTTGTTTCCAAGGCAAACCATTCAGTACCACAGTAATCCAAGTCTATGCCCCAACCACCAATGCTGAAGAAGCTAAAGTTGAGTGGTTCTACGCAGACCTACAAGACCTTCAAGAACTAACACCCAAAAAAGAAATCCTTTTCATTATATAGGACTGGAATGCAAAAGTAGGAAGTCAAGAGATACCTGGAGTAACCGACAAATTTAGCCTTGGAGTACAAAATAAAGCAGGGAAAAGGCTAACAAGAGTTTTGCCAAGAGAACACACTGGTCATTACAAACATCTTCTTTCAACAACACAAGAGAAGGCTGTACACATTGATATCACCAGATGGTCAATAACAAAATCAGATTGATTATATTCTTTGCAGCCAAAGATGGAGAAGCTCTATACAGTCAGAAAAAAATAAGACCAGGAGCTGACCATGGCTCAGATCATGAACTCCTTATTGCTAAATTCAGACTTAAATGGAAGAAAATAGGGAAAACCACTGGACCATTCAGGTATGACCTAAATCAAATGCCTTATGATTCTACAGTGGAAGTGACAAATAGATTCAAGCATTTAGATTTGATAGACATAGTGCCTGAAGAACTATGGACAGAGGTTCATGACATTGTACAAGAGGCAGTGATCAAGACCATCCCCAAGAGAAAGAAATGCAAAAAAGGTGCAATGGTTGTCTGAAGAGACCTTACAAATAGTGAGAAAAGAAGAGAAAGGCAAAGCAGAGAAGGAAAGATACACCCATTTGAATGTAGAGTTCCAAAGAATAGCAAGGAGAGATAAGAAACACTTCCTCAGTGATCAGTGCAAAAAAATAGAGGAAAACAATAGAATGGGAGACTAGAGATCTCTTCAGGAAAATTAGATATACCAAGGGAACATTTCATGCAAAGATGGACCCAATAAAGGACAGAAATGGTATGGACCTAACAGAAGCAGAAGATATCAAGAAGAGGTGACAAGAATGCACAGAAGAACTATATTAAAAAAAAAAAAAAAAAAAAGATCTTCATGAACCATATAACCATGATGGTGTGATCACTCACCTAGAGCCAGACAGCCTGGATTGCGAAATCAAATGAGCCCTAGGAAACATCACTACAAACAAAGCTAGTGGAGGTGACAGAATTCCAGGTGAGCTATTTCAAATCCTAAAAGACGATGCTGTGATAGTGCTGTACTCAATATGCCAGCAGATTTGGAAAACTCAGCAGTGGCCACAGGACTGGAAAATGTCAGTTTTCATTCCAATCCCAAAGAAAGGCAATGCCAAAGAATGCTCAAACTACCACACAATTGCACTCATCTCACACACTAGCAAAGTAATGCTCAGAATTCTCCAAGCCAGGCTTCAACAATACATGAACCATGAACTTGCAGATGTTCAAGCTGGATTTAGCAAAAGCAGAGAACCAGAGATCAAACTGCCAACATCTGTTGGATCATCAAAAAAGCAAGAAAGTTCCAGAAAAATAATCTACTTCTGCTTTATTGACTATTGCAAAGCTTTTGACTGTGTGGATCACAACAAAATGTGGAAAATTTTTCAAGATATAGGAATACCAGACCACCTTATCTGCCTCCCTATATATCTGTATGCAAGTCAAGAAGCAATAGTTAGAAGTGGCCATGAAACAACAGACTGGTTCCAAATAGGAAAAAGAGTATGTCAAGGCTGTATATTTTCACTCTGCTTATTTAACTTGTATGCAGGGTACATCATGTGAAATGCCAGGCTGGATGAAGCACAAGCTGGAATCAAGATTTCTGGGAGAAATAACAAAACCTCAGATACGCAGATGATACCACCCTTATGGCAGAAAGCGAAGAAGAACTAAAGAGCCTCTTGATGAGAGTGAAAGAGGAGAGTGAAACAGTAGGCTTAAAACTCAACATTTAGAAGACTAAGATCATGGCATCCAGTCCAATCACTTCATGGCATATAGATGATGAAACAATGGAAACAGTGAGAGACTTTACTTTGGGGGCCTCCAAATTCACTACAGATAGTGACTTCAGCCATGAAATGAAAAGACACCTGTTCCCTGGAAGGAAAGCTATGATTAACCTAGCTGCTGCTGCTGCTAAGTCACTTCAGTCGTGTCGACTCTGTGCGACCCCATAGACAGCAACCCACCAGGCTGCCCCATCCCTGGGATTCTCCAGGCAAGAACACTGGAGTGGTTTGCCATTTCCTTCTCCAATGCATGAAAGTGAAAAGTGAAAGTGAAGTCACTCAGCCGTGTCCGACTCTTAGCAACCCCATGGACTGCAGCCTACCAGGTTCCTCCATCCATGGGATTTTCCAGGCAAAAATAATCAAGTGGGGTGCCATTGCCTTCTCCGATGATCAACCTAGACAGCATATTAAAAAGTAGAAACATTACTTTGCTGACAAAGGTCCGTCTACTCAAGGCTATGGCTTTTCCAGTAATAATGTATGTATGTGAGAGTTAGAATATAAAGAAAGCTGAGCACCGAAGATTTGATGCTTTTGAACTGTGGTGTTGGAGAAGACTCTTGAAAGTCCCTTGGACCGCAAGGAGATTCAACCAGTCCATCCTAAAGGAAATCAGTCCTGAATATTCATTGGAAGGACTGATGCTGAAGCTGAAACTCCAATACTTTGGCCACCTGATGCAAAGAGCTGACTCATTGGAAAAGACCCTGATTCTGGGAAAGATTGAATGTGAGAGGAGAAGGGGTCAACAGAGAATGAGATGGTTGGATAGTATCACTGACTTGATAGAAATGAGTTTGAGTAAGCTCCAGGAGTTGATGATGGACAGGGAAGCCTGGTGTGCAGCTGTCCATGGGGTTGCAAAAGTCTCAGATGATTGAGCAACTCAACTGAACTGATAAGCATGGTTAAGTCAACTATACTTCCATTAATAAATAATATATTTAAGAAATAATAACAAAAATACAGATAATTTAAGGACAAACTACATTTAATGGATCTATAATCTCCCCTCAAGCTGGAGGATAAGATTACTCTTTCTATATAAACTTTTCATTGCTCCCTGATGCAAATAGCTTGGAAAACTCTTTCCATTTCCATCAACCAAGTTAACCCAGGATAAAAGCCACTTGTGTCCTCTGAGAATAGAGGAACTTGAAGAGGATGATGAAGAAAATGGTTCTGCCTAGCAAGACAGGTTTTCATCCCACACATCCTTGATGGATTCCATTGAGACCAAAAAGTGAATCCATCTTAGCTGGACCCAATCGGGCTTCCAGGTAAGATTTAGAGGGAAAAGATGCCTAGACAGGTAGATGGATAAATGGATGGATAGAGATATAGGTAGATCCTAAATATTGACAGTTATTGAATTATTAGTCTAAATAGTAAGTTCTAAATGGGAGGAATTTCAAAGATCATTAGTCCAAATACAGAAGGATCCTATTACAGGCATGAAACGGAACCCAGAGCACATAATTGATTTCTCAACTATCCCATACCTAGATTTAGAAAAAGACAGAATTCTCCAGACTCCAGAGCTTGGTTCCTTTTTCTGTATTTGCTGACTTCTATTTGCCTAATTCACAATGTAAGTCCCTGGCTTCTCAGAGCATCAAAGAGAGACTCAGACTCCATACCTTAACAGCAAACTGCAAGTGGAAGTGGCTGTGACACATCCTGAGTGTTATCTTCTCTCCCAGGTCTCCTTTGGTTTAGGGATAATATATAAAATGTCTTAAGACTACAGCATGAATCAGGATGGGCAAGTGCCAGAAACAAAAAACCATTTAACCATTTCCAAAAAGTTTCTTTAAAAGATCATATGTACTTTCTGTTAAAAGAAAACAGATGTGATAGTAGAGAATTACATAGAAAGTTGAGACTCTGAACTTCAGCATAGTATGGATGGAAAACTGTGAATAAATTATCAAAATCTTTGATACATCTTTCAGATCCAATGTCTTCAACCCCATTTGGAGACATTGTCTCTCTGATGACTGTTCTCCCTGCAGTTACTCTGCCTTGCCTCAGCACTCACCATCTGCTCTCACTGGTACAGTGTACCCCAGATACTCAAGACTCACTCTTCCCTTCACTCAAGTCTTTGCCTAAAAGCCACTTTGGAAGAGCTTTTCTACACAGTTGTCTCTAACATACCCCCTGCATCACTATTATTTGCCTTGTATGTGCACGTGTGTGTGTGTGTGTGTGTGTGTGTGTGTGTGTGTGCAAAATCCCTTCAAGAGTTTAGATGGAAAAAGGACTTTAGTCACCATCCTCATGTTCCTAGCACATAAGAGACTGCCTGGTATGTGTTAATAATTGGGAAACATTTGTGATTACATTAATTTCTATGAGTACACTGAGTTGAATAGAGTCTGCCTACTGGTTTTACAAATAAGGAAACTGAGATTGAGAGAATTAAATTCTTTTCATGGTCTTCAAGGTAGACAAAGAAACAAGTCTGAAACCAATGAAGGAATTCTTTGATGGATCCAGTCCAAAAGACCTATTTCAGGCAAAGCTGAACTCAATGATGGAAAAGTCTAATTCTGATAATCCAATGGGAATGAAAAGGAACACTCAGAAGAGTACTTGTAGTTGACAGAAGAGATGAAAAACACTATATGCAAAAGAAAAAGAAAGAAATAAAGAAATACATATTTCTGTCTTTGTGCCAGTACCATACTGTCTTGATAACTGTGGCTTTGTAGTAGAGCCTGAAGTCAGGTAGGTTGATTCCTCCAGTTCCATTCTTCTTTCTCAAGATAGCTTTGGCTATTCGAGGTTTTTTGTATTTCCATACAAATTGTGAAATTATTTGTTCTAGCTCTGTGAAGAATACTGTTGGTAGCTTGATAGGGATTGCATTGAATCTATAAATTGCTTTGGGTAGTATACTCATTTTCACTAATTGATTCTTCCAATCCATGAACATGGTATATTTCTCCATCTATTAGTGTCCTCTTTGATTTCTTTCACCAGTGTTTTATAGTTTTCTATATACAGGTCTTTAGTTTCTTTAGGTAGATATATTCCTAAGTATTTATTCTTTCCATTGCAATGGTGAATGGAATTGTTTTCCTTAATTTCTCTTTCTGTTTTCTCATTATTAGTGTGGGCATGGATGAGGTGGGCAAGGCTCATGGCACTTGGGTGGGCACACTATTGGAGGTGGATGGCAGGGCTCCTTGCACTGATGGTGATGCTGATGCTGATGCTGATGGGGATGGGGATGCGGATGCGGATATGGATGCGGATGGTGAGACATCCTTCCTGGGTCTCAGGGAATCTGAAATACACACAGACAACTTTCTTAATAACGATGAGTACAAGTGGTAGAACATTTAGCTGAGCCAACAACCCTCTCATCACTAAGGATGCTTCTGTATTCCTAATACAGACTTGATGTTTTTTTAGAGCTACTTCACCCTTCTTTTTTAGTATCTCTTGCCCTCAGATATTCAGTCTTTTCTGATTAATTTCTCCTTTTACCACATTCTAAAACAAAATTACCTACAAGGTGTTGTATGAACACAAACATACTCTTACGAAAAATCTGGATAATAAACTTGTAGCCAATCCCCAAACAAATCTCTACTTATTTCTCCCGTGAGGTCTTGGTTGCTGGCCAAGCTGACCTGACCGTGAGCTTCTGAGGAGAAATGCAAAGGCCCAAACTAGGCACTCAGTGGGATTGGATGCTGAGAAGGGTGCATGTGGAACTAATGTGTGCTGTGCTGTAGCACAGTATCTCATCGCCCTTACTCTCTCTTAGGTTAAGACTGTGCTTCTGACTCCATTTTCTCCTCACATTTATGATCGCATACATGACCAAATACCAAAAATTTACCCCTAAATCCTTATTATCTTCTTTTCCCTGTACTGATCTCTAATTGCTTCAATTAAAGCCACTTCTACCCCCAGATTAAACCCCAAGATCCAAAAAGATCTCTAAGAGTTGTGCTCACCAGAGGCTCCAAAGATCCCTATGACCGTCACGACAATGGCAACACTGTGATGGAGACTCCTTTTATAAGGTCCAGGCAGCTCCACCCAGGGGGAACATCCCAGGACTGGCATGATGCACTTGTTTCCCACCCAAATTCCACGTGCTTGCAATCTCAAAAATCAATGCCCCAGTCATACTGATATCACACAGTTCCCTTGTCCGTGGACTTGCTCGCCCTTCAGTGAGGAATTACAGAGTGATTCATTTAGACTTTGTCTCATACTTCCTCTACCTGTGTCATGTGCCATTGGAAATATGAGGAATGCTTGAGAATGGTGCTATTCTTCCATAGTTAGAGATGTTGCTTCCCCCTCTTGCCAGCTCCCCAAGCATCTGGTACTAAAACTTACTATGCCATTCCATTTCATCTGTCAGCACCCGGCTTTTTGTCCATTGATGACAGAGACCAGGGTTTACTAAGTGCACATATTTTAAGTCCCACCTACAGTGGAGTTAAACTCGCCTTGTACCATATACTACTTCTTGACAATTAAGTGACTTAAACCTGACCACAATGTCTATCTTGATTTTTTAGAGCACGCAGTCTTGCGTCAGATGTGCTGTAACATGGCATACAAGGACTTGAACAGGACAACATGATTCCTCAGTTTCTTAGGCCATAAATCACAAGCTCTGGCCCCTTCCTGAAGCTCTACTTTTGCAGATTTATGCACTGATCTGAACTCTGCAGACCCATGATCTGAGTCATTTGTGGTCTATTAGAAACCCAAATTCCTCTCCTCTCATTATCTTCAAAATGAACTCAGTGTCTGGGCTATATGCATTTAGAAGCTTTCCCACTAATACTCCCTAAATATCTTGACTTCTTTCCCCTACAGCAGTTAATTCAATTGACTAGATCAGGTCCTTTATTTTAAGTGACACTTAGTGTGTTTTCAGACATTCTTAGTACACTCAAGGGATGAACCTCCATGAATCGATTCAGCCATTCAATCCATGGGTATTTTTCCTTAAATGAATAAAATAGGGGTGACATAGAACCCATTGATAATTTATTAGTGTAATTTGGTGACCGACAGTAACACTTCAGCTCATAATATTTACTATGCCTTTCAGGGGAAAACTTGAGTACCTTGGCTATCAGTTCAGTTCAGTTCAGTTCAGTCCGTCCAGTCACTCAGTCATGTCTGACACTTTGCGACCCCATGAAACTGCAGTACCCCAGACTTCCCTGTCCATCACCGCCTTCAAGAACTTGCTCAGACTCATGTCCACCGAGTTGGTGATGCCATCCAAACATCTCATCTTCTATCATTCCCTTTCCTCCTGCTTCAATCTTTCCCGGCATCAAGATCTTTTTCAATGAGTCACTTCTTCACATTAAGTGGCCAAATTATTGGTGCTTCAGCCTCAACATCAGTCTTTCCAATGAATATTCAGGACTGATTATCTTTACTATTGACTGGTTGGATCTCCTTGCAATCCAAGGGACTCTCATGAGACTTCTCCAACACCATAGTTCAAAAACATCAATTATCTGGCACTCAGCTTTCTTTATGGTCCAAGTGTCACACCCATACATGAATGACTACTGGAAAAACCATAGTTTTGACTAGATGGGCCTTTGTTGGCAAAGTAATGTCTATGCTTTTGAATATACTGTCTAGGTTGGTCATAACTTTTCTTCTGAGGAGCAAGTGTCTTTTAATTTCATGGCTGCAGTCACCATCTGCAGTGCTTTGGAGACCCAGAAAATAAAGTCCCTTACTGTTTCCACTGTTTCCCCATCTTTTTGCCATGAAGTGATGGGACCAGATGCCATGATCTTAGTTCTCCGAATGTTGAGTTTTAAGCCAACATTTTCACTCTCCTCTTTCACTCTCATTAACAGGCTCTTTAGTTCTTCTTCACTTTCTGCCATAAGGGTGCTCTCATCTGCATATCTGAAGTTATTGATATTTCTTCTGGGAATCCTGAGTCCAGCTTGTGCTTCATCCAGCCCAGCATTTCTCATGATGTACTCTGCATATACGTTAAATAAGCAGTGTGACAATATACAGGCTTGATGCACTGCTTTCCCAATTTTGAGCCAGTCCATTGTTCCATGTCTGGTTCTAACTGTTGTTTCTTGACCTGCATACACATTTCTCAGGAAGGAGGTAAGGTGGTCTGGTATTCCCATCTCTTTAAGAATTTCACACAGTTTGTTCTGATTTACACAGTCAAAGCTTTAGCATAGCCAATGAAGCAGAAGTAGATATTTTGGCATTCTCTTGGCTTTTACATGGTCCAACAGATGTTGGTAATTTGATCTCTGGTTCCTCTGCCTTTTCATTTTTTGAAAAAATCAATTACTTTATTTTAATTGGACCATAACTTTACAACATTGTGGTGATTTTTGCCATACACTGAATTGGCATGAATCAGCCAGGATGTACATGTGCCCACCTATCCTGAACTCCCCATCCACTTCCCTCCCCACCCCATTCCTGTTGGTTGTCCCAGAGCAACGGCCTTGAGTGCCCTGCTTCATGCATTGAACTTGCACTGGTCATCTATTTTACATATCGTAATATACATGTTTCAATGCTTCTCTGAAATCCTCCCACCCTTGCCTTCTCCCACATAGTCCAAAAGTCTATTCTTTACATCTATGTTTCTTTTTCTGCCTTGCATATAGGATCATCGTAATTGTCTTTCTAAATGCCATATATATGCATTAATATACTGTATTGGTATTTTTCTGACTTGCTTCACTCTGCATAATAGTCTCCAGTTTCATCCACCTCATTAGAACTGACTCAAATGTGTTCTTTTTTAAAGCTGAGTACTATTCCATTGCATATATGTAACAGAACTTCCTTATCCATTTGTCTGCTGATGGACATCTAGGTTGCTTCATACCTACCTATTGTAAACAGTGCTGCCATGAACATTGGGATACTGTGTCTCTTTCAATGCTAGTTTCCTTGGTGTGTATGCCCAGTAGTGGGATTGCTTGGTCATAGGGCAGTTCTATCTCCAGTTTTTGAAGGCATCTCCACACTATTCTTCATAATCGTGGTACCAGTTTGCATTCCCATCAACAGTGTAAGAGGGTTCCCTTTTCTCCACACCCTCTCTGGCATTTACTGTTTATAGACTTTTTGATGATGACCATTCTGACTTGCATGAGATGATATCTCATTGTGGTTTTGATTTGTATTTCTCTAGTAATCAGTGATGTTGAGTATCTTTTCATGTGTTTGTTAGCCATCTGCATGTCTTCTTTGGGGAAATGTCTGTTTAGTCTTTTTCACACTTTTTGACTGTTTTTTCTTGTTGTTTGTTTGTTTTTCTGGTATTGAGCTGCATGAGCTGTTTGTATATTTTGGAGCTTAATTCTTTGTCAGTTGTTTCATTTGCTATTATTTTCTCCTATTCTGAAGGCTGCCTTTTCACCTTGCTTATAGTTTCTTTCATTGTGCAAAAGCTTTTAAGTTTAATTAAGTCCCTTTTGTTTATTTTTGTTTTTATTTCTATATATCTGGGAGGTGGGTCATAGAGGATCTTGCTGTGATTTACATCAGAGAGTGTTCTGCCTATATTTTCTTCTAAGAGTCTTATAGTTTCTGGTCTTACATTTAGATCTTTAATCCATTTTGAGTTTATTTTTGTGTATGGTGGCAGAAAATGTTCCACTTTCATTCTTTTACACATGGTTGACCAGTTTTCCCAGCACCAGTTGTTAAAGAGATTGTCTTTTTTCCATTGTAAATTTTTGCCTCCTCCGCCAAAGATAAGGTGTCTATAGGTGTGTGGATTAGCTCTGGCCTTTCTATTTTGTTCCATTGATTTGTATTTCTGTCTTTGTGCCAGTGCCATACTGTCCTGATGATTGTATCCTTGTACTTGCCAACCTTACATGTTAATTTTCTATGTGTCTTTGACATAAAACACTATGAGCTACTTAGTGCAAAGATTGTGTCTTATTTCAACCTTTCACTTCCAATATCTACCACAGAGCTTGGAACATAATGAAGATCAAAGAAATATTTTAAATAAGTAAATAAACATTGGTGGAAGTCAGAACTGGATTTTAATTATCCATTCAATCAATGATTATTGATTATTATAACCAACAATTACTGTAATAAGTACTGTATGCAGAGATGGAAAAAAAAAATCATACCCCTGATCTTGAGAATGTTATCTAGTGGGGGATCAGACTTTCCTGCAGAAGATCAGAACATAGGGGCATGGAAGCATGGAAAGAACAATGCACAGAGTTGAGTGCAGCTTTGCTCACATGTGATTTGAAGAAAAAGTAACTGAAGGACTAGTGGACAAACTGTCTTTCTCATGGATGAGGTTATATTCAGAAAATGAGAATGTAATTTGCTGTACATTCCAAAAAGGAGACTATCTGTGCCAAAGGCATGTGATTTCTAAGGCAAATAGTCTTTCCACTACGTTCAGTTCAGTTCGATCACTCAGTCATGTCTGACTCTTTGCGACCCCATGAACTGCAGCACGCCAGGCCTCCCTGTCCATCACCAACTCCCGGAGCTTACCCAAACTCATGTCCATTGAGTCGCTGATGCAATCCAGCCATCTCATCCTCTGTCGTCCCCTTCTCCTCCTGCCCCCAGTTCCTCGCAGCATCAGGGTCTTTTCCACTACCTTCAGTTCAGTTCAGAGCAGTTCAGTCGCTCAGTCATGTCTGACTCTTTGCGACCCCATGAATCGCAGCACGCCAGGCCTCCCTGTCCATCACCAACTCCCGGAGCTCACTGAGACTCACGTCCACCGAGTCAGTGATGCCATCCAGCCATCTCATCCTCTGTCGTCCCCTTCTCCTCCTGAGCCCAATCCCTCCCAGCAGCAGAGTCTTTTCCAATGAGTCAACTCTTCACATGAGGTGGCCAAAGTACTGGAGTTTCAGCTTTAGCATCATTTCTTCCAAAGAAATCCCAGGGCTAATCTCCTTCAGAATGGACTGGTTGGATCTCCTTGCAGTCCCTTGGAAGACTCTCAAGAGTCTTTTCCAACACCACAGTTCAAAAGCATCAATTCTTCGGTGCTCAGCTTTCTTCACAGTCCAACTCTCACAGCCATATATGACCACTGGGAAAACCATAGCCTTGACTAGATGGACCTTTGTTGGCAAAGTAATGTCTCTGCTTTTCAATACCTCAGCCTTCCTCAAAAATACACCGACCTATAGCAACTGGAATTACAAGGGACAGAGCCTTGACTATGTCTGAGGCTTATGTATTTAATTCTCCCCGGAAAAATTTCCCCATATATATAATTGCTGAATAATTTTTGTAAATTCCTTGTATCTTGCTAATGGATAAAAAAAACAGTCTGAAGCAGTTTTAAAGGCACTGACACAGCAGGATTTCTTTGGTTCATGTCTTGTATATGCAGGACATAAGCGAGACGACTCTAAAATGTTCATGCTAGACGGGCCACATAGGAAAAGAGCAATAGATGTTCAAAATCATAATTGGGTAACAGTGTATATCAATTCCAAAACAAAAATGGAAAGGAGTGACCCACCTTCTTTTAGAACCTAAAATGAAGCCCTCAAATCCCTCGAACCTTGGCATTCTGTCCTCAGAAATTTTTACTCACCTTAACCCTTTGCTGTTCTCCTTTCTTAAGTTTTCACCCCATTTCACTGTATTTGTGTCTCAGCCCTGAGGAGGGGCCAGAGAACCATGTAACATTTCTAAATACTCAGTTAACATCTCCACCTGGAATTCTCATGTGCTTTAACACAGTGTACCCAAAATGACACCCATTTCCTTCCTTCATAACCTTCTACTCTTCTGAGAGACCAAAATTCTATGTCAACATAATCTATTCTGTCTCTCCGGGTCCAAAATGTGGAGTCACCGAAATACTTCCATAGTTCCCTGTCCTCACCAAATCTGTATATAGCATTTCATACTGATGTCAAATAGTACCGGTAATATCAAAGCTATTAGAAAGGAGTGTATGTCATTATCATTTTTTCCTATCTGGAGATAGGAGATATGTCCAGGAGTGGGATTGTTGGATCATATGGTATCTCATTTTTAGTTTTTTGAGGAAAATTTCTAACCTCACTAAGAGAGTTAATTCAATCCCTCTTTGTTTATCCAACACTCTTGGTTATGAAATATTTTAGTTATCAACTGCAGTTTTCAAGTAGCAATTACTTGTGACATTTCAAGTAACATTTAAAAATCATGTAAAATACCATTTGATAAACAAAGTCATTCACAGCCCAAAGGACAGTGATAAAGATTATTTAAGTGCCCTTGGGGATGAAGAAGCAGAAGCCTCTGTCTGACAGGTTGACCTCAGCAATGAATCACTGTATCATGAGGAGAGGAAAAGAGATATGAGCTAGGCCAAAGGTGAGTACACCTGGAAGTTTTCCCAACCAGGAACTATATTCCTGAGGACAATCAGTGAGTCTGGAAGTCCTGATATACTGCTGCTGGATGGACAGAGACTCATGAGAGCAATCTGAAGAGGGGAGGGAATTAAAGACCGTCTCTGTTATTTTAAAGTGACTTAGAGAAGAACAAATACTGTATGTTTTTATTTGTACTTGGAATGTAACAAATAAAACAAACAAATAGAATAGAAACAGACTCAGACATATAGAGAACAGACTTATAGTTATCAGAGAGGAGTAGGGTGTGGATGGAGGGGCAAAGTATGTGAAGGGGATTAAGAGGTACAAACTACTAAATAAGTTACAATTTTATACCTAGTAGTTTATTGTATGCAGGTCAGGAAGCAACAGTTAGAACTGGACATGGAACAACAGACTGGTTCCAAATAGGAAAAGGAGTTCGTCAAGGCTGTATATTGTCACTCTGTTTATTTAACTTATATGCAGAGTACATCATGAGAAATGCTGGACTGGAAGAAACACAAGCTGGAATCAAGATTGCCGGGAGAAATATCAATAACCTCAGATATGCAGATGACACCACCCTTATGGAAGAAAGTGAAGAGGAACTCAAAAGCCTCTTGATGGAGGTGAAAGTGGAGAGTGAAAAAGTTGGCTTAAAGCTCAACATTCAGAAAACGAAGATCATGGCATCTGGTCCCATCATTTCATGGGAAATAGATGGGGAAACAGTGGAAACAGTGTCAGACTTTATTTTTCTGGGCTCCAAAATCACTACAGATGGTGACTGCAGCCATGAAATTAAGACACTTACTCCTTGGAAGGAAAGTTATGACCAACCTAGATAGCATATTGAAAAGCAGAGACATTACTTTGCCAACAAAGGTTCATCTAGTCAAGGCTATGGTTTTTCCTGTGGTCCTGTATGGATGTGAGAGTTGGACTGTGAAGAAGGCTGACACCGAAGAATTGATGCTTTTGAACTGTGGTGTTGGAGACGACTCTTGAAAGTCCTTGGACTGCAAGGAGATCCAACCAGTCCATTCTGAAGGGGTTTCTTTGGAGGGAATGATGCTGAAGCTGAAGCTCCAGTACTTTGGCCACCTCATTTGAAGAGTTGACTCATTGGAAAAGACTCTGATGCTGGGAGGGATTGGGGGCAAGAGGAGAAGGGAACGACAGAGGATGAGATGGCTGGATGGCATCACTGACTAGATGGATGTGAGTCTGAGTGAACTCCGGGAGTTGGTGATGGACAGGGAGGCCTGGCATGCTGCAATTCATGGGGTCACAAAGAGTCGGACACGACTGAGTGACTGATTTGACCTGATCTCTGATACCTCTTAATAATATTTTATTTGTTAGATTCCACTCACAAGTGACGACATACAGAATTTGTTCTTTACATTTGTACATGGACAACACAGAGAATATAGGGTTTCCCTTGTAGCTCAGCTGGTTAAGAATCCGTCTACAATGCAGGAGATCCTGGTTCAATTTCTGGGTTAGGAAGATCTTGAGAAGGGACAGGCTGCCCACGCAAGTATTCTTGGGCTTCCCTGGTGGATCAGCTGGTAAAGAATCCACCTGCAATGCAGGAGGCCTGGGTTTGATCCCTGGGTTGGGAAGATCCCCTGGAGAAGGGAAAGGCTACCTATTGCAGTAATCTGGCCTGGAAAATTCCATGGACTGTATAGTCCATTATATTACAAAGAATCAGACATGACTGAGTGACTCTCACTATATTTCCAATAAATACTAGCCACAGGAAATATAATCAATATTTTATAATAACTTAGTATTTAGTGTAGCTTATAAATTTCTATTACTAGTGTAATCTGTAAAATTTCCAATTCAGGTGTTGTATGGCTGAAGTTAGACAAGACTGTGGTACATGTGATCAGTTTGTTTAGTTTTCTGTGATTGTGGTTTTCATTCTGTCTGCCCTCTGATGGATAAGGGTAAGAGGCTTATGGAAGCTTCCTGGTGGGAGAGACTGACTGAGGGGGAAACTGGGTCTTGTTCTGATGGGTGGGACCATGCTCAATAAATCTTTAATCTAATTTTCTGTTGATGGGCAGGGCTGTGTTCCTCCTTGTTGTTGGACCTGGGGCCAAACTATGGTGGAGATAATTAAGATAAGGTAATGGCACCCCACTCCAGTACTCTTGCCTGGAAAATCCCATGGATGGAGGAGCCTGGAAGGCTGCAGTCCATGGGGTCCCTGAGGGTCGGACACGACTGAACGACTTCACTTTCACTTTTCACTTTCATGCATTGGAGAAGGCAATGGCAACCCACTCCAGTGTTCTTGCCTGGAGAATCCCAGGGACGGGGGAGCCTGGTGGCTGCCGTCTATAGGGTCACACAAGTCGGACACGACTGAAGTGACTTAGCAGCAGCAGCAGCAATGAAGATAATGGCGACCTCCTTCAAAAGGTCCCATGCACACACTGCCACACTCAGGGCCTCCAACCCTGCAGCAGGCCACTGCTGACCATGCCTCTGCTGGAGACTTCTGGACACTCACAGGCAAGTCAGGGTCAGTCTCTTGTGGGGTCACTGCTCCTTTCTCCTGGGTTCTGGTGTGCACAAGGTTTTGTTTGTGCCCTCCAAGAGTTTGTTTCGCCAGTCCAGTGTAAGTTCTGGCGGCTCTGTGGTGGGGTTAAGGTGACCTCCTCTAAGAGGGCTTATGCCATACCAAGGTCTGCTGCACCCAGAGCCCTTCCTCTGCAGCAGGCCACTGCTGATCTGTACTTCCACAGGAGACACTCAAACACAGTTCTGACTCAGTCTCTGTGGTGTCATTGGGTCTTGCTGTGCACGAAGTTGTTTGAGCCCTCCGAGTGTCTCTGGCAGGTATGGGTTTGATTCTGAATGTGATTTCACCCCTCCTACCATCTTGCTGGGGCTTCTCCTTTGCCCTTGGATTTGGGGTATCTTTTTTTGGTTGGATCCAACATTTTCTATCAATGGTTGTTCAACAGCAAGTTGTAATTTTGGTGTTCTTTCAGGAGAAGAGGCGCACACGTCCTTCTAACCCACCATCTTGAAACTTGTCTGGCTCAGTGAAACTATGAGGCATGCCATGTAGGGCCACCCAAGACAGACAGGTCATGGTGGAGAGTTCTGACAAAACGTGGTCCACTGGAGAAGCAAATGGCAAGCCACTTAAGTATTCTTTCCTTGAGAAATCCATGAACAGTATGAAAAGGCAAAAAGATAGGACCCTGAAAGATGAACTCCCCAGGTCGGTAGGTGCCCAATATGCTACTAGAGATCAGTGGAGAAATAACTCCAGAAAGAATGAAGAGGTGGAGTCAAAGCAAAAACAACACCCAGTTGTGGATGTGAATCCTGATGGAAGTAAAATCAGATGCTGTAAAGAACAATATTGCATAGGAACCTGGAATGTTAGGTCCATGAATCAAGGTATATTGGAAATGGTCAAACAGGAGATGGCACGAGTGAACATCAACATTTTAGGAATCAGTGAATGTAAATGGACTGGAATGGGTGAATTTAATTCAGATGACTATTATATCTACTACTGTGGGCAAGAATCCCTTAGAAGAAGTGGAGTAGCCATCGTAGTCAACAAAAGAATAAAAAATGCAGTACTTGGCTGCAGTCTCAAAAATGACAGAATGATCTCTGTTTGTTTCCAAGGCAAACCATTCAGTACCACAGTAATCCAAGTCTATGCCCCAACCACCAATGCTGAAGAAGCTAAAGTTGAGTGGTTCTACGCAGACCTACAAGACCTTCAAGAACTAACACCCAAAAAGAAATCCTTTTCATTATATAGGACTGGAATGCAAAAGTAGGAAGTCAAGAGATACCTGGAGTAACCGACAAATTTAGCCTTGGAGTACAAAATAAAGCAGGGAAAAGGCTAACAAGAGTTTTGCCAAGAGAACACACTGGTCATTACAAACATCTTCTTTCAACAACACAAGAGAAGGCTGTACACATTGATATCACCAGATGGTCAATAACAAAATCAGATTGATTATATTCTTTGCAGCCAAAGATGGAGAAGCTCTATACAGTCAGAAAAAAATAAGACCAGGGCTGACCATGGCTCAGATCATGAACTCCTTATTGCTAAATTCAGACTTAAATGGAAGAAAATAGGGAAAACCACTGGACCATTCAGGTATGACCTAAATCAAATGCCTTATGATTCTACAGTGGAAGTGACCAAATAGATTCAAGCATTTAGATTTGATAGACATAGTGCCTGAAGAACTATGGACAGAGGTTCATGACATTGTACAAGAGGCAGTGATCAAGACCATCCCCAAGAGAAAGAAATGCAAAAAAGGTGCAATGGTTGTCTGAAGAGACCTTACAAATAGTGAGAAAAGAAGAGAAAGGCAAAGCAGAGAAGGAAAGATACACCCTTTGAATGTAGAGTTCCAAAGAATAGCAAGGAGAGATAAGAAACACTTCCTCAGTGATCAGTGCAAAAAAATAGAGGAAAACAATAGAATGGGAGACTAGAGATCTCTTCAGGAAAATTAGATATACCAAGGGAACATTTCATGCAAAGATGGACCCAATAAAGGACAGAAATGGTATGGACCTAACAGAAGCAGAAGATATCAAGAAGAGGTGACAAGAATGCACAGAAGAACTATATTAAAAAAAAAAAAAAAAAGATCTTCATGAACCATATAACCATGATGGTGTGATCACTCACCTAGAGCCAGACAGCCTGGATTGCGAAATCAAATGAGCCCTAGGAAACATCACTACAAACAAAGCTAGTGGAGGTGACAGAATTCCAGGTGAGCTATTTCAAATCCTAAAAGACGATGCTGTGATAGTGCTGTACTCAATATGCCAGCAGATTTGGAAAACTCAGCAGTGGCCACAGGACAGGAAAATGTCAGTTTTCATTCCAATCCCAAAGAAAGGCAATGCCAAAGAATGCTCAAACTACCACACAATTGCACTCATCTCACACACTAGCAAAGTAATGCTCAGAATTCTCCAAGCCAGGCTTCAACAATACATGAACCATGAACTTGCAGATGTTCAAGCTGGATTTAGCAAAAGCAGAGAACCAGAGATCAAACTGCCAACATCTGTTGGATCATCAAAAAAGCAAGAAAGTTCCAGAAAAATAATCTACTTCTGCTTTATTGACTATTGCAAAGCTTTTGACTGTGTGGATCACAACAAAATGTGGAAATTTTTCAAGATATAGGAATACCAGACCACCTTATCTGCCTCCCTATATATCTGTATGCAAGTCAAGAAGCAATAGTTAGAAGTGGCCATGAAACAACAGACTGGTTCCAAATAGGAAAAAGAGTATGTCAAGGCTGTATATTTTCACTCTGCTTATTTAACTTGTATGCAGGGTACATCATGTGAAATGCCAGGCTGGATGAAGCACAAACTGGAATCAAGATTTCTGGGAGAAATAACAAAAAACCTCAGATACGCAGATGATACCACCCTTATGGCAGAAAGCGAAGAAGAACTAAAGAGCCTCTTGATGAGAGTGAAAGAGGAGAGTGAAACAGTAGGCTTAAAACTCAACATTTAGAAGACTAAGATCATGGCATCCAGTCCAATCACTTCATGGCATATAGATGATGAAACAATGGAAACAGTGAGAGACTTTACTTTGGGGGCCTCCAAATTCACTACAGATAGTGACTTCAGCCATGAAATGAAAAGACACCTGTTCCCTGGAAGGAAAGCTATGATTAACCTAGCTGCTGCTGCTGCTAAGTCACTTCAGTCGTGTCGACTCTGTGCGACCCCATAGACAGCAACCCACCAGGCTGCCCCATCCCTGGGATTCTCCAGGCAAGAACACTGGAGTGGTTTGCCATTTCCTTCTCCAATGCATGAAAGTGAAAAGTGAAAGTGAAGTCACTCAGCCGTGTCCGACTCTTAGCAACCCCATGGACTGCAGCCTACCAGGTTCCTCCATCCATGGGATTTTCCAGGCAAAAATAATCAAGTGGGGTGCCATTGCCTTCTCCGATGATCAACCTAGACAGCATATTAAAAGTAGAAACATTACTTTGCTGACAAAGGTCCGTCTACTCAAGGCTATGGCTTTTCCAGTAATAATGTATGTATGTGAGAGTTAGAATTATAAAGAAAGCTGAGCACCGAAGATTTGATGCTTTGAACTGTGGTGTTGGAGAAGACTCTTGAAAGTCCCTTGGACCGCAAGGAGATTCAACCAGTCCATCCTAAAGGAAAATCAGTCCTGAATATTCATTGGAAGGACTGATGCTGAAGCTGAAACTCCATACTTTGGCCACCTGATGCAAGAGCGCTATCATTGGAAAAGACCCTGATTCTGGGAAAGATGAATGTGAGAGGAGAAGGGGTCAACAGAGAATGAGATGGTTGGATAGTATCA
>NW_020867570.1:0-28893 GCF_003369695.1 Bos indicus x Bos taurus | reverse complement strand
CATATAATATGTGTTAATATACTCTATTGGTGTTTTTCTTTCTGACTTACTTCACTCTGTAAAATAGGCTCCAGTTTCATCCACCTCATTAGAACTAATTCAAATGCATTCTTTTTATTTGCTGAGTAATATTTTATTGTGTATATTTACCTCAGCTTTCTTATCCATTTGTCTGCCAAAGGACATCTAGGTTGCTTCCATGTCCTGAGTATTGTAAACAGTGCTTCGATTAACAATGAGGTACACATGTCTGTTTCAATTCTAGTTTCCTCGTGTTTATGTCATATGGCAATTCTATTTCCAGTTTTTTTTAGGAATCTCCACACTGTTCTCTGGAGTGGCTGCACTAGTTTGCATTCAAAGAACTAGTCAGTTCTTTGCATCAGGTGGCCAAAGCATTGGATTTTCAGCTTCAGCATCAATCCTTCCAATGTATATTCAGGACTGATTTCCCTTAGGATTGACTGGTTTGATTTCCTTGCAGATCAAGGGACTCTGCAGAGTATATATGTGTATGAATCAATATTTGTTGTGCTTATGCTGCCCTCTCATGGAGAAATAGAAGAATGCTAATGAATGTAATTTATAAAATCCAGATGTATTCTCTCATATGTATATGTGTGTATGAATAAATATTTACGGTGTTTATGCTGCCCTTTCGTGAAGAATGCTTATGAATGTAATTTAGAAATCCAGATGTGTTCTCTCATATGTATATGTCAGTTCATATGTATATGTTAATTGCTCAGTCGTGTCTGTCTCTTTGTGACCCCATGGACTGCAGCACACCAGGCTTCGCTGTCCATCACCAACTCCCGGAGCTTACTCAAACTCATGTCCATCGAGTCCATGATGGCATCCAACCACCTCATCATCTGTCATCCCCTTCTTCTCCGGTGTTCAGTCTTTCCCAGCATCAGGGACTTTTCCAATGAGTCAGTTCTTCACATCAGGTGGGGAAAGTGTGTGGGTATGAATAAATATTTACTGTACTTTAGCTGCCCTCTCATTGAGAAATAGAAGGCTGCTTATGAATTTACTTCATAAAATCTGAATGTATTTTCCCATATGTATCAGTTCAGTTCAGTCGCTTAGTCATGTTTGACTCTGCGACCCCGTGAATTGCAGCACGCCAGGCCTCCCTGTCCACCACCAACTCCCAGCGTTCACTCAGACTCACGTCCATCCACTCACGTCAGTGAGCCATCCAGCCATCTCATCCTCTGTTGTCCCCTTCTCCTCCTGCCCCCAATCCCTCCCAGCATCAGAGTCTTTTCCAATGAGTCAAACTCTTCACATGAGGGTAGCAAAAGTACTGGAGTTTCAGCTTTTAGCAGCATTCCTTTCCAAAGAAATCCCAGGGTGATCTCCTTCAGAATGGACTGGTTGGATCTCCTTGCAGTCCAAGGGACTCTCAAGAGTCTTCTCCAACACCACAGTTCAAAGCATCAATTCTTCGGTGCTCAGCCTTCTTCACAGTCCAACTCTCACATCATACACGACCACAGGAAACCCATAGCCTTGACTAGACGGACCTTTGTTGGCAACGTAATGTCTCTGCTTTTGAATATGCTATCTAGGTTGGTCACAGCTTTCCTTCCAAGGAGTAAGTGTCTTTTAAATTCATGGCTGCAGTCACCCATCTGCAGTGATTTTGGAGCCCCCCAAAAATAAAGTCTGCCACTGTTTCCACTGTTCCCCATCTATTTCCCATGAAGTGATGGCCTGGATGGCATGATCTTCATTTTCTGAATGTTGAGCTTTAAGCCAACTTTTTCACTCTCCACTTTCACTTTCATCAAGAGGCTTTTTAGTTCCTCTTCACTTTCTGCCATAAGGGTGGTGTCATCTGCATATCTGAGGTTATTGATATTTCTCCCGGCAATATTGATTCCAGCTTGTGCTTCTTCCAGTCCAGCGTTTCTCATGTGTACTCTGCATATAAGTTTAAATAAAGCAGGGTGACGGTATACAGCCCTGACGTACTCCTTTTCCTATTTAGAACCCAGTCTGTTGTTCCATGTCCAGTTCTAACTGTTGCTTCCTGACCTGCATACAGATTTCTGAAGGGGCAGGTCAGGTGGTCTGGTATTCCCATGTCTCAGAATTTTCCACAGTTGACTGTGATCCACACAGTCAAAGGCCTTTGGCAAGTCCAATAAAGCAGAAATAGATGTTTTTCTGGAACTCTCTTGTTTTTTCCATGATCCAGCGGATGTTAGCAATTTTGATCTCTGGTTCCTCTGCCTTTTCTAAACCAGCTTGAACATCAGGAAAGTTCATGGTCACGTATTGCTGAAATGTGGCTTGGAGAATTTTGAGCATAACTTTACCAGCATGTGAGATGAGTGGCAATTGTGTGGTAGTTTGAGCATTCTTTGGCATTGCCTTTCTTTGGGATTGGAATGAAAACTGACCTTTTCCAGTCCTGTGGCCACTGTTGAGTTTTCCAAATTTGCTGGCATATTGAGTGCAGCACTTTCATGGCATCATCTTTCAGGATTTGAAATAGCTCATATGTATGCTGCTGCTAAGTCACTTCAGTCATGTCTGACTCTGTGCGACCCCATAGATGGCAGCCCACCAGGCTCCCCCGCCCCTGGGATTCTCCAGGCAAGAACACTGGAGTGGGCTGCCATTTCCTTCTCCAATGCATGAAAGTGAAGTCGCTCAGCCATGTCCGACTCTTCGCGACCCCATGGACTGCAGCCTATCAGGCTCCTCCGTCCATGGGATTTTCCAGGCAAGAGTACTGGAATGAGTTGCCATTGCCTTCTCTGTGTGTATGAATAAATATTTATTGTGCTTATGCTGCCATCTCGTGGGAGAAATAGAAGAATGATTGTGAATGTATAAAATCCAGATGTATTCTTTACATGTTGAAAATGATACTGTATAACTTTGTTAAAAATTAATATATGCTCATAACAGAAAATATAAAGTTGGTAGAAAAGTACAAAGAAAGAACAAAATCACCCATGATCTCATTTAACATTGGCTCAGCATTCTGAGTTCCTGGGACAGGGAGATAAAAAGATGAGGGTGTGCTAGTTCTTTTATTATAAAATCATCTTTTCTGCTATTAGAATGTTAACATAGAACTTGGTTTTGATACGTGATTCTTGCTTTGTTTATTATCTTTAAGTCTCTGCTTTACAAAGACCTAGCAATTTGTCCCTGTTTAGAGACTGTTTGCTTCAAGGTTTGTTTTGTTTTTCCCATTTTTGCTATAATTAAAAAAAATGTTACATGTCATGGCTATGGTAAATAGTGATGCAGTGAACATTGGGGTGCATGCATCTTTTTGAATTAAGGTTTTCTCCAGGAAAATGCCCAGGAGTAGGCCATATGGGACATCGTATTTTTTGTTTTCTAAGGAGCTGCCATAGAGTTCACCATATCGGTGGTACCAATTTACATGCCCTCTCACAATGCAAGAGGGTTCCCTGTTCTCAACGCTCTCTCCAATTATTGTTTGTAGAGTTTTTGATGAGGGCTATTTGGACTGGTGTGAAGTAATACCCCATTGTAGTTTTGATTTGCATTTCTCTGGTAACTAGTGATGTTGAGCATCTTTTCAAGTGTTTGTTGGCCATCTGTATGTCTTCTTTGGAAAATGTCTATTTAGATCTGCCCATTTATTGAGTGTTTTTTTTTTTTTTTTTAATCCTGGGCTACACGTGCTGTTTGTATATTTTGGAGAGTAATGCCATGATAACTAATGAGAACTATCTGTATAGCACAGGTAACTGTCCTCAGTGCTATGTGGTGACCTAAATGGGAAGGAAACTGAAAAAGGACGATGCATACACATATATACAAATACACACATACATGCAACTGGTTTACTTTGCTGTACAGCAGTAAGTAACACAACACTGTAAAGCAACTACATGTGTACATACCTTAGGCTCCATTTACAGAAAGTTCTAGATGAGGCAAAGCTAATGTTTACTGATAGAACTGAGAACAGGGGTTGCATCGGGGAAGGGGAGTGTGGGGAAGGGACCCAAGAGTTTTCCTAGGATGGTGGGAAAAAATATTGCAGTGAACATCATATATATAATCTTCGTGAAATTGCATAAATACTTCTGCAATGTAAATTCCAAACAACGTCTTGCTAATTGGCTCCATGCATTGATAAATTTACTGCTGCTGCTGCTTAGTCGCTTCAATCGTGTCTGACTGTGTGACCCCATAGACGGCAGCCCACCAGGCTTCCTCGTCCCTGGGATTCTCCAGGCAAGAACACTGGAGTGGGTTGCCATTTCCTTCTCCAGTGCATGAAAGTGAAAAGTGAAAGTGAAGTCGCTCAGTCATGTCTGACTCTAGCGACTCCATGAACTGCAGCCTACCAGGCTTCTCCGTCCATGGGATTTTCTAGGCAAAAGTACTGGAGTGGGGTGCCATTGCCTTCTCTGGATAAATTTACTAGATACTGTCAAATTTTCCTTCAGAAAGTTGCATCACTTTATGCTTTCACAACAACACATGAGCACTCATTTTCCAAACTCTCATCTTCAATTTAGAGGAAACATTTGGTATTACTCAATGCTTTCATTGAGCTTTTGTCAGTTTTCATGGTGAGAAGTCGTATTCCATTATTGTTTTGGTTTGCATTTCTTTTATTACCAATTAGGTTCAACATTTTCTCCTGTTTTCTGGTAATCTTTATTTTTCTTCTGAGTAATTTGCATTTCTTTCTTCCCTTTGTTTACTTCGTGTTTGTCTTCTATTGGGTTTTTCACTATGTATTTAGAATTAACTGTTTGAACTTGGGGTGTATATTAGTACATTCCTTCAGGGACTGCACGCTGTGCAGGAAGTGGTCCCAAGGCCTTGCAAACCAATAAGGATGCTCTGTGGAATGGAGAAATGGTAACATGGCAGCCTGTGTTGGCGACAAATGTTTAACAGAGTCTTCTCTTAATTAACCCCCTCATAGAAGACAGTGAATTTTTAAAGAGAAGTACTAAAACTGTGGCCGTATGAAATTACATATATGTACACACCTATCTACACATATGTGTGTGCATATGTGTATATATATGTGTATATATACAGACTAAAATTTTGTACCTTGTGAATAATAAATAAAATACTAAAACCTGACATATATGACAACAAACTTTTACAACTTAAACCAACAAAATTTGGTCTTGCAGGGGAAAAATATTTAGTTACTGACACTATTTAAAAATCCTGAAGTATGGAGATGGTAATAAAAATAGAACCAGTTTTACTTGGTTTTATTCTTGTAATAAAACTCTTCATGGGCAATGCCCCCCAGTATTGCCTGCACTGGATGTGGGCCACTCCCTCTGCCCCGCCTGTGGAAGGCCACTGTTACATTCTAAATTCCTTAGCTAAAAAGGTCCTAATCATTATTGGCTTTGTGACCTCCAAAAACCACCATTATTTCCCTTGCTTTCCTCCCTCCTTCCTCCCCGCTCTTTCTTTCCTTTTCTTTCTTATACAATTGTTAAAGATTGCTTTCCATTTATAGTTATTACAAAGTACTGGCTATATTCCCCATGTTGCGCAATACATCCTTGAGCTCATCTTACACCTGAGACATTGTACCTCCAACTCCTCCAACTCTGTATTGCCCCTTCCCCTCTCCACTCCTCGCTGGTAACCAGTAGATTGTTCTATCTGTGAGCCCCTATTTTTGTTATATTCTCTACTTTGTGGTATTTTAAGGTTCTATAAGTGATATCATACAGTATTTTTCTTATTTTATTAAGTATTATACCTTACATGTTACAGCAAATGGCATTATTTCATTCCTTTTATGGCTGAGCAGCATTCCATAGGTCTTCCTTGGTGGCTCCAGGGCGAAGAATCCGCCTGTCAAGAAGGACATATGGGTTCAATCCCTAGGTAAGGAAGATCCCTTGGAAAAGGAAATGGCAACCCACTGGAGTGTTCTTGCCTGGAAAATTCCATGGACAGAGGAGCCTGGAAGGGTAGGGTCCATAGGGTCGCAAAGAGTGGGACATGACTTAGTGACTGAACAATGAGTGTCCCATAGTATATACATAGGGATTCCGGGATGGCTCAGACGGTAAAGTGTCTGCCCAAAATGTGGGAGACCCTGGTTTGATCCCTGGGTTGGGAAGATCCCCTGGAGAAGGAAATGGCAACCCACTCCAGTACTCTTGCCTAGAAAATTCCATGGGTGGAGGAGCCCGGTGGGGTACAGTCCATGGGGTCGCGAAGAGTCGGACACGAGTGAGTGACTCCCCTTAATGATTTCCCTTAGTGACTGAACAACAACGACTGTCCCATAGTATATATATACCACATCTTTATCCATTCATCTGTCTATCATCTGATGGACATTTAAGTTGCTTCCATGTCTTGGTGAATGGTGTGCTTCAAGGAACATTGGGGTACATGTGTCTTTTTAATTAACATTGTGCTTTTTTTTTAATATACAAGAATGACACTGCTAGGTCATGTGTTGTTACATTTTTCATTTTTTGAGAAATCTCCTGCCGGGGTCCAGCCCCGGCTGATCCAGGGAGTTCGAAGTGGGGACAGCATTGGCGAGGATCAGGATACAATAGCTTCAATTAGATATTAATTAGAGATATAAAGAGTAATAGAATGAGGATAGCTCAGTAGGAAAATTCAGTGGAGAAAAGAGGCTGAGTAGCTTGGTTTATGCGGGAGACCAATAAAATTTCAAGACAAGAAGTTTGCACCACTTAAGTAGGCCACAGGCGTCCTTCCGTTCTCCCGAAGGAGAGGAGACACTGAGGCCTCCCCCGTCGGATCTTAGAAGCCCAGGCATAATTAGTAAGCATGGCGGGTTCCGCACTCCAGATGGAGACTCAGCCAGAGTTTGAGAGAGAGAAAGAGAGACATGGGGAGACCAGTCTTTCGAGGAACTTATCCCAATTCTTTATTTTCCATGGTCTACTTTTATACACTGAGATGTTATGCAAAAGTCACACGGGGTCAGCAGCCCTGACTTTTATCAAAGTCAGGTGCTTCATACAAATGTATACAGAGGTCTTAGGGATGTTACATCATCTTCTGGCCAGGGGCCCTGCTGACAATTTATGACCCTCTCCTTGTGACAGTGGTCAGTCAACCAGGACACTCATTTCTCCAGGGGTGATTATTCTTAAAACAGACGCCACCCAAATAAAGTTACATTCCTATAGGGTGAGGGTGCAGTGGGTTTTAGTTAAGGAAAGAATTTACTTAGCCTAAGGTCTAACGTGATTAATATCAAAGGTTAATACTTATTTCTATATATTCATTAATGTGTGTAAGGGCAGGGAATGTGGAGACTTAGCAACAAACATTGGCTCAACAAATGAAAAACCCTTCACCAATACAATTTCTAATCAGCCCACTATACTTATACTAATAATTTTCTAACTTCTCTAAAGAACCTGTTTTTAGAAGGTTTAAAGCATCTCGTGCCTCTCACGGTTGGGAGGCTATGAGCAATCACATGTGGCCGGACAAGCCTGTCAGGCAGGCTAGAGAACCTTCAGAGGAGTTTGTAGGTTGAAACACTCCTATCACGCCCAGGAATTTTTATTAACTGGAGCTCTAAGTTAACTCCTTCTCCGAAAGAGGTGGTGGGGGACAGCCCCCTGTAAAGTCAGAGGTGTAGGTGAGAGCACAAAGTAGTAAAGTAGGCAGGCTCTGGTTATGGGGGTAGATGCTCGAGGATCTCCAGGGGGACTCCTCAGGCTTGATCCCGCCCTTGCGTATGTCGAGCCTCCTTCCTCATGACCTTTGCCACGGGTGGAGTGCCTCACGCTGGCCCCCAACAATCTCCATACTGAAAACCACAAATATTTTACTCCTAAGAACTACCTTTTAGCAAGCAAGTTTGAGTTTTTGAGGCTGCTAGTTGCTGACATCATAACTTGAGGTGTAATAAACACTACTGTGAGGTAGGTGCCAAAGGGGCAACTACTTTGTATGCCTTTTTTAGCAAATAGCACTGCCACCCCTCGCATGACACAGCTCCCCAGCTAAGCTCCCAACTCTGCAGTCACACACAGAAACACAAAGTCCTCTTCCTCTTCTCCCATGAGAAGTGTATCTTTCGGGCTCAGTCTGGACCCAGTTCTTCCTCCTATTTTCTGGCTAACTGGACCTTCTGGTCCCATCTCCAACTCCACAGGACGCATCTCCCTCCCTCTTCACACATTTATCCCTTCCCTGTCCTCTCTGCCCCACAACCCCCCTCCACTGCTTATCAGAGAGCTCAGAGACAGAAAATTCCACATTAGGTTGATTTTATTTAAAGTTCATTATTAATGTGTGCTGTTGGTATAAGATTCAACGTCTGTACTGTTGGCCATTTCTCAGCGGCGAGACCCTTGAAGATTTCTGAGGTCTCTAGCCATGCTCTGAAGTCACTGGCTGCCCACTGGTCTAGCTGTCCCCCTGGCAGGGGTCCCCATGATCCCTGGGATCTCCTCCAGTTATTCTGATTCAGCTCTTCATTCACCTTGGAACACTGGCTACAGATTTTTGAGCCTTTGATTTTCTTCAGTTTCTTTAGGTGGGTGTTTCTGAGAAGATTCTTGGTCAGCTTTGGTTGAATTGCTTATTTACCCTCACGGTTACCCAGGCCACCTGGAGAAAACAAGAGAGTGAGTACAGAATGGCATTGGTTTGAGGAAGAGGGTGAAGATGGATGGGAATGATGGCTTCAGGAGAAGAGGTGTGGGCAGAGAAGAGGTATATGCCTGGCAAAGACAGGGGAGGGCTTCTTATGGGGAGGTGTCAATGGGCAAGAGGAGCTTGGGTGGGTTCAGGTCACCTTGACACATCTTTTGGGCCTTAGCTGATAGGGCGTTTTCATCTTTTCCTCCTGGGTATCTGGAGTCCACTGTTCCATAACTGCTCTAGAGCCTTGTGGCTTCCCAGTCAGCTTAGTCGTTTTGAAGACTCCCAGTGGTCTGCTCCAGAGCCCCCAAGCACCCTTATATATACCACTACCCAGGGGGGCATATCCTTATGCTTTATGAGGTCAGCATGTCACTTCCCCAGGCAATGGTGGTCCTGGGTGAAACTTGACATCACAAAGCCCCATCCTGACATTAGGAAAGGATGCGGAGCAACTCAGATGATTTTGTGGGAGAAATGAGGCATTTTTAATGCCCCTTAAGAGCCCTTCAAACTCACCTCATCCTCATCTCTCTCAGACAACTCTCATGGGTTATATGACAGGGTTATATCCCCTCCAAACCTTGCCTCACAGCCACAGTACTCAGGCTTTCATTCTGTTCTCTCTCACCTTTCACCATTATCTAGTTTTTATTTTTTTTATTTTTTTAATCTAGTTTTTAATATCTCGCTTAAAATCCCTCCATGATAATTAGGCTGTATTGAAGTGTTTGCAGAAATCAGAATCATTCCACTTTCCTCCTACAAGGTTGTCTTAAAGCACATTGAAGACCATTTAATTCTGGGCCATCTTCCAGAAACCTTTTCCATCCCACCTCCTTTTCTCAGTGTTCACATAGCTCTCCTCACTTTTCTAGTTTCCAGTCTGAAACCCTAGTCTTCAGGCCATGAGACTGCACTGAATACACTTGCCCTTCCTCCACTTGGAGCTGCCTTGTTTCAAGACTAGGATTCATGGTCATCTCACTAGGTGTAGCTACCCAGGCTTTGGTTTTAAGAGGGTGATGGGGATGAAGCAGATAAATGCATACTTCAGGTTGGGCTGGATGATCCCAAGATGGAACTGACCACCTGCGACTGACTAGTATTCCCAGGAAAGGGGTGGAGCTTGCCCAGAGGTGTGTGAGCCTGGTGTGCAAAGGTCTTATCAACATGTGCCCTCACACATCTCTTTTCTCATCTTGTTTTCCTGCTGGCATCTCCATTGGAGCTAACCTCACAGTCGAGACCACTATGGAATTCATTTCCATGAAGAGCTACCACAAGTTTCCAGCTTCTTGGAGGAAACACTGAGTAATCATGTCCTGTCCATCCAGTTCCCACGGTCTCTCATTGAGGTGGTTGGTACTGGAGGAAAGAGGAATGAGTTGTGTGCTTCACCGCAGTCCTTGTGTTATGAATTGACAAACAGGGTCATCCAGCCTAAGGTGTGCTCCTGGGGACACAGTTTTTGGCTTCATGGGGCTTCCTGCGTTTCCTGTGAAGTGCTTATGGTGTCCACGGGTTGCTTATTCACCCTGGATGTATCACACTGCTTAAAATTTTACGAGGTAGAACAAACCCAAAAGAACTCTTAAAATTCTTTCTAACAAAGAACCTAAAACATGATAGGAAAATGTGAAACAGACACGAGCAAACATTTATAAGAAAGATGTAGCACTGGCCATTCACTTTATTAAGAGATGTTTAAAAGATATGAGCAGCCAATTGACAAGAAAAATATGGGACTAGACCCTAACCACATTAAAAATATATTTAATCTCACTACGGTAAGAACAATCATATTACAATTCCCATGACAAACCAAACTGACCCAGAAGTGGCATAGATTTTAGAGACTGCAGACAGAGACATTAAAATACTTGGAATAGTTGTGTTTTGTATATTATAAAATTAAGTAGAGATATGGAAATAATAAAATAGATGCATTTTCATCTTATAGACATGAAATCTATAGAGTCAGATGACAAACACAGTAGATAGAATAAATGACTGATTAGACAGGGCAGCTGGAGAAAATTGTGCACTTGAAGAGGTAGCAATAGAAAGTGTCCAGAACGAAGCACAGACTACACTAATACATACAAAGTACGACACAGCATAATCTATTGATTTTTGTCCCCCTATGAGTTCAGCATTGGTTAAACATTTGAAAATCAATCAGTGTAATTCAACTTACTAAAGAACTAAAAATGAAACACAGTAGGGTCATTTCGATAGATGCTGAAAAACAATTTGATAAAATCAAACATCTATCCCTGGGTTGGGAAATCCCCTGGAGAAGAAATAGGCTACCCACTCCACTATTCTTGGGCTTCCCTGGTGTCTCAGCTGGTAAAGGATCTGCCTGGCAGGCAGGACACCTGGGTTCCATCCATGTGTTGGGAAGATCCCCTGGAGGAAGGCATTGCAACCCACTACAGTGTTCTTGCCTGGAGAATCCCTAAGGCCAGAGGAGCCTGTTTGGCTCACACTACACGGGGTTGCAAAGAGCTGGACACAACTAAGCGACTGAGCACATACTGTGAAAAAACTCTTAGCAAACTAAAATTAGAAAACTCCCTTATCCTGATGAAGGTAATAAACTGTATAACTACCATCACCCTTTATGTTAGAACACTTGAGTGTTTTACTTCTAAGATCAGAATCAGCAAAAGTTGTCCCCTCTCATTATATTGAATTTCTGTCCATGAAGTCCTATAAGACAATGATAATGAAGTTATTCAGTTTGGAAAAGAAGAATTAAACTGTTTTTATTTGTCAGTGACATTTATGTAGAATACCCAATGAAATCTACAGCAACAACAGAATAAATAAAACTAAGAATTAATTTAAGCAATCTTGCAAGATATACAGATGATATATAAAATTTAATTAATTGCTTTTTTATATGGTAGGATGGATAATTGAAAATTAAACTTAAAACATAACAGTAACATTGGAGTATGAGAAACTTAAGAAACTGACAAAATATATGAAAGGCACAATGCCAAATAATGGACAAAAAATTTGAACATGAAATTCACTAAACGATATACAGATGGCAATTAAGCATGCAGGCCACACCAAAAGGATGGTTCTAATGAGAGAACAGATAACAAGTGTGATAAGGATGTGAAAAAAAATGAACTTTCATGTACTGCTTCTGGGAATACAAAATGGGACAGCCCTGGTGGAAAACACTTTGAAAGTTGCTTAAAAAGTTAAACATTGGGTTACCATATGACCCAGCAATCCCACTCCTACATTTATACCAACAAGAATGGGGAAAAAAGGACGTGTACATGAATGTTCATAGCAATCTTATTTCTGATAGTCAAAAAGTCGAGATGAACAAGATGGCAGAGGGGTAGGTGGATGTGGAATACATCTTGTTCCACACACATCAGGAATACACCTTCAGACACAGAAGTGTTTGCAGAACACCAGCTGAGTGTGGACAGGAGTACCTGATCAGTGGAAAAGAATATATAAAACCACAAATCTCAGTAGGATGAAGGAACTAGGTGGGGAAACAGGAGTGTTAGTAGGACTGGACCTGCCCTCGGTGGGTGGGAGAACTGAAGTAGATGTCCGATCCCGACATGGGAGCAACTGTCTGGATCAGAGGAGAAACATTTAAGGCTGAGAGTGAAACAGCTGATCTGTGGCAGCTTAAATTGAATGAGAATCAGACAGTCCTCACCACAGCCAAACACACCACAGACACAGGGACACAGGTCCCCTAGAAGGCACAGCAGCTTGGAGCTGGTGTTTGGGGAAGGTGGAACAATCCCAGGGCGAGGGCTGCTTTTGACTGTGGAGAGACAGATTAATGGGATGTGAGGGAAGAGATCAGGGTGGGAAATGCCTGTGGAGGATTACCAGGCAGAATGGAAGCAAGGCGATACTGCTGAGTCGGTCTAGGGGGTGCAGCCATCATCATAGCCTCTTTCTCCCTACATGTCAGCATTGGCAGCTAAACAGTAGAGAGGCTGGCCCATCAAGCACCTGACTCACAGGACTACAGAGTAGGACCCCAGCCAGGTGGCCCCTCTATGTGCCTGGTGCCCTAATAACAGAGAATGACTCCAGGCAAGGGAGCCCTCTAAATGCCTGAAAGAGCAGAACTATGGAGAAAGTCTGGCCAAAGAGTCCTCCTGAGTGCCAGCTACAAGACGCTGGAAAAAAAGACTGTGATAGGGTCATAACTCCTGCGGCAGAGGCAGTCCGTGTCCCTGAACAGTTGGCGCCTCCAGGGTACCCACAAGCCAAGAAGCTGCACCACCTTCATGCTCAACTCTCACTAGGGCAGAGCTGCCACAGGCAAAAAAGTCTTGCGTCTATGCGGGCAGGGTTGCTTCAGTAGTGCCCGACACTTTGCAACCCTGTAGACTGCGGCCTGCCTGGCTTCTCTGTCAGGGAAGGGGCTTCTACAGGCAAGAATACTGGTGCATATTGGCCAATACTGGTTGACATACCCTTCTAGAGCACTGTATTTCATGCTGCCCTAGCTGCCAACTCCCCTGAGTATCTTGTGCTACCAGAACCCCTGTGACCCAAGCAACTGCACCTCCACATCTGGCCTCACAGGGGCAAATCCAAGTCCTGCAGGGTAGCCTCAGGAGAAAAAACCCAGGGGATAATCCACATGCAGAGCTGGAAGTAAAACCACAATTGAAACCCAGGGGCAGTGTTGCTAAGGAAGAAGACCCTGTAAAAGCTGCAGATTAAGTCTATACCATCAACTAGGCAGACTCTGTGTCTATGGAATATATAAAAGGACATTGAAAGCTCCCAAAAAAGAAAATGCACTAGTTCTGATAGCTGTGAACATTGGAGGCAAGAACACATAGGAATCGGACCAGATTAGAATCTGAGCTGCCCCCAAATCAAGTCCAGAGATCAGCACAGATTTGGAGGGCATCCAAGAGAGATGAGGTGGACTGTGACACCCAGCAAGGGAAAAGACTCTGATAGAAGTGATGGAAGAAAAACAGGTTTTATTTTTATGGTTTGACTTCCTCTATAGATATATCAATAACCTCAGATATGCAGATGACACCACCCTTATGGCACAAAGTGAAGAGGAACTAAAAAGCCTCTTGATGAAAGTGAACGTGGAGAGTGAAAAAGTTGGCTTAAAGATCAACATGCAGAAAACGAAGATCATGGCATCTGGTCCCATCACTTCATGGGAAATAGATGGGGAAACAATGGGAACTAACAGATTTTATTTTCTTGGGCTCCAAAATCACTGCAGATGGTGATTGCAGCCATGAAATTCAAAGATGCTTGCTCCTTGGAAGAATAGCTCTGACCAACCTAGATAGCATATTAAAAAGCAGAATCATTACTTTGTCAACAAAGGTCCGTCTAGTCAAAGCTATGGGTTTTCCCAGTAGTCATGTATGGATGTGAGAGATGGACTATAAAGAAAGCCGAGTGCCAAAGAATTGATACCTTTGAACTGTGGTCTTGGAGAAGACTCTTGAGAGTCCCTTGGACAGCAAGGAGATCCAACCAGTCCATTCTAAAGGAAATCAGTCCTGAAGATTCATTGGAAGGACTGATGCTGAAGCTGAAGCTCCGATACTTTGGCCACCTGATGCGAAGAACTGACTCATTGGAAAAGATCCTGATGCTGGGAAAGATTGAAGGTGGGAGGAGAAGGGATGACAGAGGATGAGATGGTTGGATGGCATCCCGACTCAATGGACATGAGTTGAGCAAACTCTAGCAGTTATTAATGGACAGGGAAGCCTGCCATACTGTGGTACATGGCATCACAAAGAATCACACACAACTGAGCGACTGATCTGAACTGATAAGGGGAAAGAATATGAAGAAGAATAGATATCTATATCTGTACCAGACCAGCTGAAGTGTAAGAGATGCTGATGGAGGCTGGTTCTGACCCTCAAGACTTCAATCAGCTGAAGCTTGGAGTCTGCCACAGCCCAAGACCCTTAATGAACATGTCTGTAAATTTACAGTGTTGGTCACTCACTCATGTCTGACTCTTTGCAACCTCATGGACCACCAGGCTCCTCTGTCTATGGGATTCTCCAGGCAAGAATACTGGAGTGCGTTGCCATGCCCTCCTCTGGGGATCTTCCCCACCTAGGGATTGGACCCAGGTCTCCTGCTGTGGGCAGATTGCTTACCATCTGAGCTACCATGGAAGCTTGAACATGCCTGTTCCCATAGATTAAAGCTTCCCCACCTTTGCGGTTTAGAGAGACACTGCTCTGGAAAGCTGCATGGTGTTCTCCATAGTTCTGCAAGTAATGCACTTTTCCTTCCCATGAGCTTTGGCTGGGTTGTATCTTCTGGCTCAACACCCACCAAGATGTAAACTCACTTTTCTGGTAACATTTCTCCATCCAGAGTCCCAACCACCACTAGATACTACTTCTACAGTCAGTCGTCTTGCTTCCAATACATGGAAATCACCTTATTTTTCTGTGAGCAAATCTACCTAACGGCCAGAAACAGTGTCCCTATTTTATCTTGTGAAGCTAGTAGGTGTCAAGCAAACTCAGCTCTGTGGATCCATTGTCCTCCAGTTCGATGCCTCGTTTTACAGAAAACACTTGCAAGACTTTGAGGTTTTATTTATATCTCATTTCTGAACGCTTTTGATACCTACATTAAATACACAGATTACTCATCAGTGCCACTTCTACTTTGAGGTTAAAAATCCTCCAAGTTTTTTCTAACATACCTATTCCATGCGTTGCATTTAAATCTTTGACCATACGTTGTTTATCTTGTGTCTCATCAGAATTTAGTTAATTACACCGTTTCCCCCTGAATAATGTGGTACTCACCCCATAGGAGATCTTTTCAAAACTGGATTTGACAAGGTAGGAGAAAGTCCGGGAGCACGACTGCCATCTGGTGGAGCTGTGATTCTAGTTGAGGGCACTGGAAGGAAACATCCAGCCTGAGGACATCCCGCCCACTTGAGGATACAGGCCTAAGAGGCAGTGCCTGAAAACAAGCAAAGAAAATGGCCAAAATGCGCCTGTACGCTGGAGGCTTCTTGACAGAAATGCCCCCTGAGCAGCCAATCCCTGAGCGGTTGGGTGGGGCCTCTTTCTCTCTCCACACCCTTCCAGCACCTATTAGTAGGACTGCCTCCATCACAACGCCGATTGGTCGCTTGTGCCTGACATGGTACAGACCGGCTGCTCGCCATTCACTTCGCCTCAACGAGGGAGGACTCCATGCCATCGAGCTCTGAACGAGCCTAGGACTGGTGTTGGCAGCACCGCAGAACAGCTGGGAGACTTACCGGAACACACCCTGCACAACCCTCACAAACCCTTACCCTGACGGCTTCAAATTCCAGGGTGAGAGGCCCCAAATCCCGTCAGCTTTGAAGAACCTGGGTCCTAACTTGAAGGGAGCTCACATCTCGTCAGCTTCAGGGACTACAAGTCCCTTCACCCCCAGAAACACCAAATCCCCTGGTGCTGTGACCCTCAAATACCTAGAGTAATCCCAGTTCCCCTCAGGCTGCTGCTGCGTCACCTCAGTCGTGTCCGACTGTGTGTGACCCCAGAGACGGCAGCCCACCAGGCTCCCCCGTCCCTAGGACTCTCTAGGCAAGAACACTGTAGTGGGTTGCCATTTCCTTCTCCAATGCATGAAAGTGAAAAGTCAAAGTGAAGTCACTCAGTTGTGTCTGACTCTTAGCGACCCCGTGGACTGCACCCCACAAGGCTCCTTTGTCCATGGGATTTTCCAGGCAAGAGTACTGGAGTGGGGTGCCATTGCCTTCTCCGCCCCTCAGGTTGAGGCACCCTCAAAATAGCACCCACAGAGAGACCAAATTTCCTTAACCTCGCAGACCCTGAATACCTCAGCCTGGGAGCTCTTAAAACTCTTTGTCCTCAAGACTCCCACTGTCCTGCCTGTCAGAGACCTAAAGCCCCTTAATAAGAAACCTCCAATTTCCTCAGCCTCAAAGATCACAAGTTCTCTCACCCTGCACATTCTACATCAGCCAAAACATCCCCAGTCTCCTCTGTCTGAGGATCCCAGTTCCTTCAGCCCCCGTGTCGCAGATGTCCTCAAGCAGAGTGACTTGTCTCTTAAACGTAGAACCCATGTTATGCCCAGATTTTTCCGAGTTCCCAGGCAGAGATCCTCAAAACACTTCTTGGAGAAATATTCCCTCTCGTGCACTGGAACAGAGCCCTGATTTCAGCCTGACCCCAGTCCAGCAGTTATGGGCTCCTAGGTCTCCTCAGGACTCCCTCTGTCACCCACAGACACGTCCCTCCCAGTGCCTTTCCTCAGAGGGGCGGAATTGTAGGGGAACCATAGAAACCAAATCTAGTTCACATTAGGCTGGCCTGTCATAGCTGGTCAGGATCCGTCCCTCTCACCAACACCCTCACTCCGACTTTCCCCACACCTTCCTGCCCTGGACACTCCACCCAAGGAAGACAGACCAGGCTCTGGACAGTGGTCTGGGCTATCTCAGCATCTTCTTCTTCCACAGGCACCTTGGCATTGAGGCAGTCCCATGGCCATGAGCCCAAACAGGTCTCCAGAGAACAGCACTGAGGGAGATGCTGGGAGAACAGAGTGGAAGCCCATGGTGAGAGGCGGAGGTGGCAAAGCTGGGCTCTAAGCCAGCTCTATAGGAAGGACATGGCACTGGTCCCTGAAGGACCACAAACTGCTTGCCTGGGCAGCTGAGTGAACTTCTCTGTGAATGTACACAGGATGGAAATGCCTGGTCCTGTCTGAGATGGTGGGGAGGAGTGGGACAAAACAGGACACTAGCATCATCAACTGCTCTGTGTCCAGGGAGAGTTAGGAAAGTGCTCAGTGTTTGTTCAGTTAAGCAGGACACAGGCAGGAAGGAAAGTCTTCATCCCTGTCTCACAGAGACCATCCAGTAGCTTCAGGCTACTCTCTGCACAAAAGGTGGAGGAGAAGTCAGCTCTAAGGTCTGACATATATTAGTAAGTCACTGATGGAATCTACTATTTTCCTTAAGCCAAAGATGCTTTCAAAGACATTTCCATATACTTCACCAAGGAAGAATGGGCAGAGATGGGAGAATGGGAAAAAATCCAATATAGGAATGTGAAAAGGAACTACGAAGCGCTGATTGCTATAGGTAACACGAAGTGCTGGGTGCCTGTGAGCCTGGGAAACATGAAACAGGTCTTCACCCTTAGTGTTTACTTGGCCCTCTCTTAGGTGGCTTCTTCTGCTCACAGTCCCTTTTGTGTGGAGACTAACCTGGAGGGAATTTTTATTGTTTTGTACCAAAGTGGGGTTGACCCTGGCAGTGCAGAGCTCACATCTTGCCTTGTTCTACATTCTTCCAGCCCATCCTACTGATTTCCCTGACTTTGTGACACTTTCCATTGCTTCTGTGCTTTGTGCCTCCTTCTTAGAACATATATTTTGCTTCTTTCCAGGTTTCAGAGCCACTCAACCAGGTTTCATGCATCACGGCAGGCAGGTCCTCAAATCCCAGGTAGATGACACTGAGGATTCTGATGAAGAATGGACACCAAGGCAACAAGGTGAGGGGCCAGAAGGATTTAGAGGTGTCTTCAAGAAACCAGCCGGGGCTTAGGTCTCAACTGCGTCTCAGCCATTAGCAAAGAAAACATAATTTTCAGCATTCTAAAGTGGTTGTGGCTGAGTATTGACATGAGCCTGAATGAAGGTGAAGGTATAGGTTTTCCAGTGTTTTACGTTTAAAATTTATCATTCTTTGTAAAAAGAATTATTTTTGCTAAACATCCTTAATGAAAGGCAATTAAACATACCCTAGACTATAAATTCACTTAGCTCTTGACTATAGGTTAAAAAAATAAAACACAAATAGGATTGTTTTCTTATTTTCCTTTTTGGAATGGTTGTTGTTCATGCATGGGAAGATATTTGAATGTTGATTTTGTACCATGCAACTTTCTGTGCAGGTTTTGTGTGTGTGTGTAATTTAAAAAATTTTTCTGCACATAAAATCATGTCCTCCATGAACAGACATAATTTTACTTCTTTCTTTCCAACTGGAAGCCTTTTGTTTCCTTTTCTAACCTAATGCCCTGGCTAGGACTTCTAATATTATATTTTATAGAAGTATTGAGAATGGGCATCCTTGCCTTTTTCTCTTGATCTTAGAAGTTTTCAGCTTTTCATTGATGACTATGATGTTTGAGATAGACTTTTCATATATGACCTTTACTTTATTGCAGTCATTTCCTTCTATTTTTACTTTGTTAAGTATTTTTGTCATGAAAGTCTAGTAAATTTATTAGATACTTTACAGGCATCAGATGAAGCACAGATGAAGTTTCATATTTTTTAAATTTTAATAAAATTATGTTATGCTCCCAGTGGAAGCATAGGAGTTGATGATACAGAAATCACTTTCCATTCCTCCTTTGGTAATCCTTGTCCTTGTCACTCTCTGGCTCAGAATTTTGTGTCCTTAATTAGAATGCCCAGAGTTTAGAAACATTTACCAACCAAAACTCTGATTCTCATCATTTTTTAGGTAAACCTTCTGGGATGGCCTTCAGAGGGGAGCCCAGTAAACACCCGAAGGTGAGTGTCTCCCAAATCCTGTTGACAAAAGAATCCTCCTCACAGATCCAGTCACAGGTGAGAATAGGAGGAAACACAGAGATCCTGGAGACTGCTGCCTTCCTGTCCTGAATCTTTAGCACAATGTCTGATATCATTACCATCTTTATAGTTAGTAAGAACAGCAAATATAGTAGGCTGTTCTATTGTTACATTATTTTCACAATATTTCAGACTTTAAGCATTTTATGTGAATAAACTTACTTAAACCTTAAAACAATCCTACAGTACCTATAAGTAAGTATATAGCTATCACCATTATAGATCAAGAAACTGAGGTAAAAAAGTTTGATTATATTCGTGGGAACACAGTATCACTGGTGGTACAATCTAATGCAAAGCACCTTCTCTAAACCCCTTACAAAGCGGTTAGAACTTCCATAGTTCTATAAAGTTTCTTCTTACATCTTTATATCATTCATCTGAGAGATGTTTTCAACCTCAGTTCTTTTGTGCTGTGCTAGTGAGGGATATCTGACTAAGGGAAGCTTAAGGACATGTTGGGCAGTTTGTAGAGTGGATGGTCCAAGATGAAGAAGCTGAAGGACATATTGGACAGTTTGTAGAGTGGACAGTCCAGGATGAAGAAGGTGACATGATCCCTACCTCAGAGACTCCTACTCCAATAAGATTAAGTAACTTGCAGCTCTGACAAGCTTCAGGTTTATGACTCAAAAACAACAAATAAGAAAATAACTGAAGGACTTCACATAGGTTACCAGCTTTTGAGTAGAAACTCATCATCTGGACATGATTTCAAATGCTCATTCTTGTAGGAGGAAGTAACAAGTCCTTCCTCTGAGCTCTGATTAGACAACTCTCCTGTTTGGAATCGTTTGTTTAGCCTGCCCCTGTTTTGTGAGCTTTGAGAGCGTAGCCCATACCGTTAATTCTCAGATGTCCAGGCCCAGCTCAAAGCCCCTAAGGGCCCTCTGAATGTTTTGTGAATGAGTGACTCCACATTTAAACATTCATCTAGGAATAAGAAGGTCAAGGAATACTGAGGATAGTATTTGTGAGCTAGACTTCAAATATAGAAGCAGTCAAGGGGATATATTGATGGCAGGGATGTATGCTCACATTCATTCTGTATTAAAGAGCTCACACAACGATTTGTTGAATGTTATTAAACTTCATGTCCACTATCACAATAAGAATCAGCATGTATACCAATTTATAGATCAGGAAACTGAGGAGAACCCACTAGTCGTACAGCCTTCTTCAAGGAGAATTGATGAGGCCAGCTACTTTAATTCCAAACATTGTCTCTAGGACATGGCAACCTGCAACTTCCAGCTCATTTTCTTTATTGTCTGAATGTGTTTCTGTAGATCATCTTTTCTCTTCTCCATCTCACTACTTTGTCACCTTATTTTCCAGATGTGTTTTGTCCCCTCTGTAATTTTCCATACTTCCTCGTCCATCAAAGGTCCCCTAATTAGTAGAAAACCTCACGGATTTCTCTATGAGCCCTTACCCTCTTCTTTCCCTGACCTCAAGCTATTCTCCCTGCGTTGCTCTCACTTTTATGCAGAAAGTTGAAGGGAAAGAATCTTAAGATATGAATTCTAGTTTTGATTCACTACCCACTTAGGTCCTTTTTTTACACTCCAGTGTTCAGAGCCCCCCTCCACCAGGTATTTCCAAGAATTGTCAAAGTATTAACTAAAGTCATGCATGTAAAAATACTTCATATAGTCCTAAAAGAACTAAAGAAATACATGTTGTCTTTTACTCACATGGAAGAGATTGTCCAGAGGACCACTAAATAAGGTATCCAGTTTGAAGAAATTGCCGGGAGCAGCAAAATTGCTGAAGAAAAGTGGCTCCAAACAGGCTCAGAAACCAGTGCCCCCTCCCAGAGAAGCGAGGACCCCTGGAAAGCACCCCAGACACAAAGTCGGTAAGATAAAGTTTGGGGAGTTCCTCTAATTAGTTCCTCTAATCCCTGTAGAAAAGCTAATAAGTATGGCCTAGGTGTGGGGTGTGGACTTTGGGTAGGCGTGGGTTTAAGCTGGACTGATCTGAGGCATAAAGTTAGCACTGGGGCCTTGGGGAAATCTTATACATTTTCTGAGGTCCTGATTGCTCATCTGTAAAGTGAAGATACAGACACATAACTCATACGGTGTTTGGAAGCATTGCATGAAATGCAAAAGTGCTGACACCTACAAGTAATTCAATAAATCCAGCTGTGATGATAGAGACCTCACTTTGTTAGTATTTATACACAGACCTCTGCTCAATGCTTTAGGTGTCATGCCCTTAACATATATTTTCTGAGTAGATGTGTCAGTGAACTATTTCCTAAGTAAGAAGGTTGGGAAGTTAAACCCACTAACGGGAAGTGCAGGAAGCTAACACTGAACTGGGCATCTGTGGTCAGTGTGGAGCCTCAGTGTCCTGAACCAGTAGTTAAAGGGAGAAGAAACAAAGTATAGAGAAGGGACTTTCCGGTGGTTAAGTGGTTATGACTCCACACTTCCCCTGCAGGAGGTGTGGGTTCCATTCCTGGTCAGGGAACTAAGATCCCACAAACCATGCAGCATGGCCAATAGATAATGTATCATTAAAACATAAAAATACACAAGTAAAGTTTGAAAAATAAATGTGAAAAAGTTTTAACAAACTGTATAGATGGACAAGTAGGAGATCTCACCCTTTCTGATAAAACAGGGACTAATTCTCCAGACCCCACCAGCCTTGCTTAGCTTCTGTTCTCCATGTTAGAACTCAGAAGAAAGGAGACCGAAGTGAAGAGGTACAGTGTACGAGAAAGAAAGGGCCATGTGTACCAAGAGGTCAGCGAGCCCCAGGATGACGACTACCTGTGTGAGTGACCCTGCTGGCCCACTCATGGAGAAGGGGTTATGAGACCTTGGTACAATAACCTCACCTCACCATTTGGTCCCCCAATCATCCCCTTCCTCTATGACTTGGGGTACAAGATCAAGGCCAAAGGCCGCGAGTGCCCCAGCTCTTTCTGAAGGTCTTTGCGACCAGCAACATCCCTATACCTCCCCTCATCCCTGTTGCTCTCACCTCCAGATTGTGAGGAGTGTCAGAACTTCTTCATCGACAGCTGTGCTGCCCACGGGCCCCCAACCTTTGTAAAGGACTCTGCAGTGGAAAGGGGCATGCCAACCGCTCAGCCCTCACTCTGCCCCCTGGGTTAAGTATCAGGCCATCGGGCATCCCTGAGGCTGGGCTTGGAGTGTGGAATGAGGCATCCGATCTGCCACTGGGCCTGCATTTTGGCCCCTACGAGGGTCAGATCATATACAATGAAGAGGACTCCAACAGTGGATACTGCTGGCTGGTGAGAAATAGCCCTCTTTCCCTGTCCTCTGGCTCTAATCGTTTGTGTGTTGTGGGGGTGTACTTCATGTCTACATGCAAGGACACGGATGGTGATGACATGTCGGCAATGACACGGTCAGCCCTGTGTACTGTGTGCACTGGGCATGAACACAGGACTTCTATCCAAAGGTCAGAGGAAGGTGGGAGACAGTGGTACAGGCATACAGAAGTGACCCTTCACTTGTGGAGCCCTTGCCTTCAATGTGCCAGTAGACTCAGACTTGAAATGATGAGCTTACTGTGTGGTCCGACTGGCAGTTGAATCCATGCAGGCTGAAGAGCACCAATGCCAGCAGGGGGAAAGTTCTCCTATTACTTACTACCAAAAAAAATAAAATAAAAGAGAGAAGAAAGCCTGTATCTCTTTTCTGACACTCAGGTCACCAAAGGGAGAAACAGCTACGAGTATGTGGATGGAAAAGACACGTCTTTGGCCAACTGGATGAGGTGGGTGCAGTGAGCCTGCAGTTTGTAGATGTCGCTCCTCCCTCAAGCCCACACCCCTTTCCTTCTCAGCCCATCTCCCTCGGTAGCTTTCACATCTTCTTTCCTCTTTTCCCTCCATATCATGCTCTTTCATTTCAAAAGACATTAGAAAGAAAGAAAGAAAAAATATAGCATGTGCCCTCAAAATATAAGTCTATATGCTCAACAAAACTGAGGTACTTGAAAACAACTTGAGGAGTCTAGATTCACCAGGGACACTTTACCTCACTTAACTGAAATGTCCCAGTTTAGACAGTGAACTTCATTACTGAAGCAGATCACACAACCCATGTCCTTTTGGAGAACATACTGAAGACAGACATTAACCAATTGATTTAGGAATAGTAACCTTACTTTTTCTATTTTTGAATAATTGCACAGCACCAGGATAACCTAACATGGGAGACCTTGAGTCCGTGTGGGCAACAACCTCCCCAGGCTCGGTTCCAGTGAGAAGTGGGCCCTGAGGCCTGAGAAGGAATGGGGAGCAGGATGGCCGTGAGCATGGCCACTCTCTGAGGGCCTCTACTTTCATCAGGGCAGGCAGAAAGTGAATAAACTATTACTGTTCTCTGTCTCAAGCTATGTCAGAGCACTCTCCATGTTTCCATGGGAGAGGGTGGGCAAGTGAATAGGACCCTGGATACATGTCGGGAGATTGGAGAAAAGCCTCTGGAGAGAAGGCAGGCTGGGGTGAGTGCTGAGGGGTGCATGCTAGCCTAGGAGTACCAAGTCCTGCGGAATGAAAGAGAACTTAATTTAGAGTTTAGAGGAGCTGGAGGTCACCAGTCTTACGGACAGTCCAGGTGGAGACAAGTCTGGAACTGGGCTCTGGACAATGGCTAATTAGGTAAGGAGAGAAAAGCATTCCAGCCAGGAAGAGGACCGGAAACAGGATCTGGAAATAGGAATTCACACAGCCAAGTCTAATGTGTGAACAGAAGTCCCCATGGGGGGCAGTGGGAACCATGGCGGCCTCAGAGCCTGAAGGCTCTGGTGTCCAGTAGTGGAAGGGTCTCCTCACCTGTGGTTTCTTTCCCTTTCCCGGCCTTGACCCCAGGTATGTGAACTGTGCCCGGGATGATGAGGAGCAGAACCTGGTGGCCTTGCAGTATCACGGGCAGATCTTCTACCGAACCTGCCGGGTGGTCAGGCCGGGCTGTGAGCTGCTGGTCTGGTATGGGACGAGTATGGCGAGGAACTCGGCATCAAGCAGGACAAAAGGGGGAAGAGCAAGCTCTCGGCCCAGAGAGGTGAGCACCAGCCCTCTTCCAGCACTCCACCCCATCCTGGGGAGCTTCCCTGGTCCTATTCTGAAGCACAGTCCAATCCAGTCTAAAGTCAGTCAAGTTGCAATTAAAATGCCTCAGAATTTGATTCATTTCATAAGACTGTTAGGAAAAATATTTATATTAAAAATATTAGTTCTAATTTTCAATATTTCATGCAAAAAATATGTAACATCACCTTCTTCTGAAAGGCTTAGAAGCAAAAAGCAAGTTTTTAGCACCTACCAGCTCTCTCACCTTTACCAGTTTCTTCCTCATTTCCTCCACATTTCTAAGTGACATGCATACAGTGATTTGCATTCAGTTACTGTTTCAGTTTGTTGTCATGTGAATTCATACTTTGTGCCAGACAGGGCTACACACACTGAAGCAGACAGAACCACTGCCTTGGGGCAGCGTGGGCTTCATACCAGACAGGGGCTGGTGCTCTGAGGAAAACCAGTGCAGTAAAGTGCCTCGGATCAGCATGCACAGAGTGGGGTGTGGCAGAGGATGGTGGGGCAGGGTCTCTGCAGAGATAACACCTGTGGATTCCAGGATTCCAGGCAGGGGAGCAGCCAGTGCTGCAGCCTCAGGGCCGGGAAGAGAGGCCATGTCAGTGGTCGCAGGAGGAAGCACAGAGGGAGAGGAAGGAGGCTGGATGGAACACAGAAGCCTCAGCGCCCATGTCCATGTGCAGGCCTTAGGGTCTTCCTGGGTGACACAGAACAACCATGTGGCTATCAGCTCCAAGCGGCATGTTCTCTGTGCTAAGATGATGCTTTGGTTCATTTTTGGGAAGAGACAGCAGTGGGGAGTCCCCTCAGAGGTCAGTTCATTGCCAGACATGAGGGGAGAGTGGCCTGGGTAAAGATGCTTGGGAGTGAGGGTGTGAAGAGTCCTGGCTGGAGATGTATTTTTAAGCAGGACTTCCTAGTTGCATGTTAAATGGACTAAGACTGTGTGAAATAAGAGGTATGAGTATTGATGAGGCTTGAGAAAGGACATGTCTTTATGTGTATGATGTATAGAAAACAGAGAGGAGCAATTATGAACCAACCGGGGCAGCAGGAGCCAGAGACCTGTAGTCAGTAGGACCTGGGCCTCTTGGTCTCGTCCAGTCTCAAACCCACTTCTGCAGAGTGGTTTCTTTGAAAGGCTGCTCTTTGAACAAGAAGCCTCAAATTCAGCTTTACTCACACCTGCTCTAACCACCCCCTGTGCTGCCTCCCATATGCAGAGAGCTCCAGCCAGGTGCCCCTAACTTAATAGACCCTTCCCCTCACAGGAGCCATTCAGGAAGATTCCACCTAAGTTATCAAGAGTCTTATCTCTCAGTAGGGTAAAAATACCTGGGGCCACTGTGACACGACTTTTCAGATACTTACACTCAGGGAAAGGTCCCTGCAGATCCACCTCTATCAGGAGAGACGCTGCCTCTGATGCTACGAAAGGTCCCTAGGCTGGTGGTATGTAGCAAAGGCCCTTGATGCAAGCTTCCTGGATTTTGTAGATGTTGAGAATAAGAATGGAATGGATCAGTGGACTGTAAAGACCCACTTGATGGGAGACAATCGTGCACCGTCAACACTAAGATGGTTACTGGGGGCAGGGCTTTACATGGCACACCAGCTACCTGACTAAAAGCTTCTCTTTCAGCAGAACCAAAGCCCAAGATCTACCCATGTGCCTCCTGCTGTCTATCCTTCTCCAGTCAGAAATTCCTCAGCCAACATGTCCAACGCAATCACCCTTCTCAGATCCTCCTGAGGCCATCTATAGGAGACCACCTCCAACCAGAGGATCCCTGTCCAGGCAGTCAAAATCAGCAGCAGCGATATTCTGATCCACACAGCCTGAGTGACAAACCAGAGGGTCGAGAGCCCAAGGAAAGGCCCCATCCTTTGCTGAAAGGCCCCAAACTTTGCATAAGGCCGAAGAGGATTTCAACGGCCTCTTCCTACCCACCCAAAGGACAAATGGGGGGTTCTGAGGTGCATGAGAGAATGACCGAAGAGCCCAGCACAAGCCAGAAACTGAATCCAGAGGACACAGGCAAATTATTCATGGAGGCAGGGGTCTCAGGGATTGTAAGAGTCAATTACGGAGATCATGAGCAAGGCTCCAAGGATAGGTCAAGTCTAATCACACATGAGAAGATACACACGGGGAGAAGCCCTATGTTTGTAAGGAGTGTGGGAAAGCTTCAATGGGAGGTCAGATCTCACCAAACATAAGAGGACACACACAGGGGAGAAGCCCTATGCTTGTGGGGAGTGTGGGCGAAGCTTCAGTTTTAAGAAAAATCTCATCACACACAAGAGGACACACACAGGGGAGAAGCCCTATGCTTGTGGGGAGTGTGGGCGAAGCTTCAGTTTAAGAAAATCTCATCACACACAAGAGGACACACACACGGGAGAAGCCCTATGTTGCAGGGAGTGTGGGCGAAGCTTCAATGAGAAGTCACGTCTCACCACATAAGAGGACACACACAGGGGAGAAGCCCTATGTTTGTGGTGATTGTGGGCAAAGCTTCAGTTTGAAGTCAGTTCTCATCACACACCAGAGGACACACACAGGGGAGAAGCCCTATGTTTGCGGGGAGTGTGGGCGAAGCTTCAATGAGAAGTCACGTCTCATCATACATAAGAGGACACACACAGGGGAGAAGCCCTATGTTTGTGGTGATTGTGGGCAAAGCTTCAGTTTGAAGTCAGTTCTCATCACACACCAGAGGACACACACAGGGGAGAAGCCCTATGTTTGTGGGGAGTGTGGGCGAAGCTTCAATGAGAAGTCACGTCTCACCATACATAAGAGGACACACACAGGGGAGAAGCCCTATGTTTGTGGTGATTGTGGGCAAAGCTTCAGTTTGAAGTCAGTTCTCATCACACACCAGAGGAACACACAGGGGAGAAGCCCTATGTTTGTGGGGAGTGTGGGCGAAGCTTCAATGAGAAGTCACGTCTCACCATACATAAGAGGACACACACAGGGGAGAAGCCCTATGTTTGTGGTGATTGTGGGCAAAGCTTCAGTTTGAAGTCAGTTCTCATCACACACCAGAGGACACACACAGGGAGAAGCCCTATGTTTGTGGGGAGTGTGGGCAAAGCTTCAGTTTTAAGTCAGTTCTCATCACACACCAGAGGACACACACAGGGGAGAAGCCCTATGTTTGTGGGGAGTGTGGGCGAAGCTTCAGTGGGAAGTCAAATCTCACCAAACATAAGAGGACACACAAGGGGAGAAGCCTTATGTTTGTGGGGAGTGTGGGCGAAGCTTCAGTGAGAAGTCAAATCTCACCAAACATAAGAGGACACACACAGGGAGAAGCCTATGTTTGTGGTGATTGTGGGCAAGAGCTTCAGTTTTAAGGCAGTTCTCATCACACACCAGAGGACACACACAGGGGAGAAGCCCTATGTTTGCGGGGAGTGTGGGCGAAGCTTCAGTGAGAAGTCAAATCTCACCAAACATAAGAGGACACACACAGGGGAGAAGCCCTATGCTTGTGGGAGTGTGGGCGAAGCTTCAGTTTTAAGAAAAATCTCATCACACACCAGAGGACACACACAGGGGAGAAGCCCTATGTTTGCAGGGAGTGTGGGCGAAGCTTCAGTGAGAAGTCACGTCTCACCATACATAAGAGGACACACACAGGGGAGAAGCCCTATGTTTGTGGTGATTGTGGGCAAAGCTTCAGTTTGAAGTCAGTTCTCATCACCACCAGAGGACACACACAGGGGAGAAGCCCTATGTTTGCAGGGAGTGTGGGCGAAGCTTCAGTGTGATGTCCAATCTCATCAGACACCAAAGGACACACACAGGGGAGAAGCCCTATGTTTGCAGGGAGTGTGGGCGAAGCTTCAGGGTGAAGTCCAATCTCGTCAGACACCAAAGGACACACACAGGGGAGAAGCCCTATGTTTGCATGGAGTGTGAGTGAGTCATGACCAATAAACCACATCCTAGCCACAGGAGGATTACTGCAGCTACCCCATGCCTCAGCTCTAAGGGGGCCTCAGAGCAGGTTTATGATCCGTTACTGTCGCCAAGAGTATGAGGAGAGACTTCCCAGATGGTCCAGTGGCTACTACTCCAATGCGTAGAGCCATGTTGAATACCTGATTTGGGAACTACCTCCCACATGCAGCAACTAAGACACAGTGCAGCCATGTAAATAAACACATAAGCAATATTTTACAGAAGCAGTGTGATGAACACAGAATTAATTGATTAAACAGACCTTCCACTTTCATGACAGGAGAGGAGGTAGATAAACAGCAGATGGTTTCTTAAGTGTTCTGTAGATATTCATGCCAATTGCCTTCACGGTTTTCTGTACTTCTTCTAATAAATTTTGTCTCCAAACAAATCTGAAGCCCAGACTACGTACTCACTCCCCCTTATTACCAACAGCAGTGGGGTCCAGTGACAGTGAACCCCTGGGAAGGCATTATTCTGGAGCCAACTCAAGGTCACTGGACAGTCACTTCCA
>NW_020867569.1:0-19079 GCF_003369695.1 Bos indicus x Bos taurus | reverse complement strand
TCTTAGTAATAGAACCAAATCATTCATTTGCCCTTGGGACTTAGAAAAGAAGTTAGAGCAGTTTTCAGCAATGTGGTCATCCTCCAATTGTCATATTTTGAGAACAGAATGAATAAATTTGTAGACATAGGACTAACTGAATACAATTCAATAAATATTTTTATACACTAGCATGAGCAAAGGGAAGTGATGAGGGAGAGGAAAAAATACATGGACACATAACCAAAAGAAGACAAGCAATAGAAAATAAGAACAGAAAAAGGTGTCCAATATCATTATTAATTAGGAAAATACACCACAATGAGGTGTGTTACCCATCTATTAGAGTAACTAAATTTTTTTTAAAAATTAATTATACTCAGTTTTAGCAAATAAATAAAAGAACTGGAACATACATATATAAAGATGTAAATATAAAATAATCACAACCACTTAGGAAAACATTTTAGCAGTTTGTTAAAAACTTAAACATACACCTACTCTATAATCCAACTATTTTAAGAATTTATCCAAGAGAAATGAAAGCACATGTCCATATAAACACTTGTACATGATAGCAACTTTGTAACAGTCTAAGACTCTGATGCTGGGAGGGATTGGGGGCAGTAGGAGAAGGGGACGACAGAGGATGAGATGGCTGGATGGCATCACCGACTCGATGGACGTGAGTTGAGTGAACTCCGGGAGTTGGTGATGGACAGGGAGGCCTGGCGTGCTGCAGTTCAAAGGGTTGTAAAAGTCAGACACGACTGAGCGACTGAACTGAACTGAAACTTAAAACAACCAAATACCCATCAAGAGGTAAAGGGATAAAGTAACTGCAGCATATCCAAACAGTGGGCTCAGCAGTTAAAAATAATGACCAATATTGGTACACACTTGCAATATGAATGACTCTCAATTATGCTAAATGAAAAAAAAAAAAAACAGACAAAATGAGTACATACTGTATGACTCCATTCATATAACTTTTTTTTAGAAATACAAAATAATCTGCTGCTCCTAAGTCACTTCGGTCATGTCCGACTCTATGCGACCCCATAGACAGTAACCCACCAGGCTCTTCTGTCCCTGGGATTCTCCAGACAAGAACACTGGAGTAGGTTGCCGTTTCCTTCTCCAATTGCATGAAAGTGAAAAGTGAAACTGAAGTCGCTCGTCGGGTCCGACTATTAGCAACCCTATGGTCCTGCAGCCCCTACCAGCCTCCTCCTTCCATGGGATCCCCCAGGCAAGAGTACTGGAGTGGGGTTCCATTGCCTTCTCCAACAAAGTAACCTATAGTGAGACAAATGTGGTTTCCTGGGTAGGTGGGAATAGAGAAGGGTGAGAAAGAGAGGATACAAAAGAAACACATGGTAACTTTTGGAAGTGATAACTGCTTTCATTATTTTGTTTGGGCAATGGTTTCATGAGTATCTCTATGTGTCAAAATTTACTGAATTTTACAATTTTAAATATGTGCAGTTTACTGTCTGTCAATTATATCTCATTAATGCTGCCTTTTGACTTCAAATGCCATTCTGTTCTCCACTATTCCTCAACAGCTGGCATGCAGGTATACAATTCAATAAGTGTTTACTGACCCTTCTATTCACCTGAGTCCTGAAACTGGCATTAAGAATACAAAAAAGAAAAACCTGTGAGCTGCTAGAAATTTTATTTCAAAATAAATTTACATGTAAATCACATGTGTAAGCATTGCTTACACCCTTATTATCTGGTTCCACTCTGTGTCCCTGCCCTTGTTTTCCCTTTAATACTCTAATTAGGTTTCCTATATTCTTGGATACTTTTTGAATTCTCTCTAAATGAGGATGAGATATAAATAAATATAATTATATAAATGACTAACATCATATTTGCCCTCAAGGAATTTGCAGCAAAGGATAGTCAGTCCTTGACTTCGGGTACCCGCACAGCCTCATGGAGAGGGGGACATATGGACACTAATATTATGCTATAAGATTTGATTTCTGAACACCATAAAGGTGTTAATACATTTAAAAATATATACAGTTTTACAAGAAGGAGACTGGAAAGGGAATGTTTAATTCTGGTAAGGCCAAAAGGAGTTCACAGAGAAGAGAAAGCTTCAATTGGGCTTGAAGGCTGTGTTGGTTTTTAATGGGCAGAAGTGGAAGAAGAACACTCTAGCAGAGAACATCATAAACAAAGGAGTGAGTGTGAGAAAGGTCACCACATATTCTTCGGCTAAAGAGTAGTCTAATGAGATGAAGACAGACACCCAAAACGGACCCCAGCTGATTGGTATTTGGCGAATTATTTAACCTCCCCAAGTTCCAGTGCCCTCAACTATGAAGTGGGAATAATTACACTATTATATCCACCTAAAGAGACTCTAAAAGGCTAAAAGAAGAAATAATGACCTAAAACACTCAGCACTCTGCTTGGCATATGTCAGATGCTTACAAAACCAGCAGCATTCACTATTAGTATGAGGCTGGAGTCCAGAGGAGAAGGGGGAAAGAGAAAATTTTATCTCATTCATATTTTTTACAGTGACAAGTTGTTACCCCAAGTAGCTCATGAAGACATACATTCATTAGTACAATGACATCATTCTTTCTAAATAAATTTCTGATTTCACCTGGTCAGCTAAAAAAATTATTTAAAATGTGGGGGCAGGGAGGGGAAGCACAGATGGCAATTTCATGCTTGATAATTCAGTCCTTCTCATTCAAGTTGAAAAAATAAAACAGACTTTATGGATTCTTCCTTCAGCCATGTGTCTTTGGCTGCTAAAAAAAAAAAAAAAAAGATAATAGTCTCGTCAGAATTTAAAATTTTATCATTTTAAAGAATTTCTTTTCTAGGTTACTTAGAAATCAATATTCCTGAAAAAGATTATCTGGTTGAAAGGTCACATTTTCAGGCCAATAATACAATAAACGAAAATGTCTTGAACCAACCAACCATTTGCAACTTGCTGCGACAAAACTTTGTGATTTCATTCACAGAAGTCTCAGAGAAGATGACCATACCTCCCAAAAACCAATTAAACATAAAACTGTTGAAAATTAAACATACAATGAAAACGGCCACAACAAAAACTTAACAGACATTCATCTGTTCAGTATGATGAGTTACAATCTAGCCTGAAAGCAAGGAGATTGAGTGGACTGAAAAAAACTAATGGATGTATTTGCTCAGGGAAGGCTAACTATATACCTAGTAAGGCACTGGTATGCTGTTAAATATTTACATGTTTACAGTCTTAGAAGTTACTGTAACCATATTAATGTATCTTTTCCTCCATTTTTTTCCTTCCAGTTCTATCCCTACATTTCTTCTATTCCTTGTCCATATGATCTCCAGAAGCCCTGCTGATCAAATATTTTAGGAGAGACCAGAGACCAGTCAGTTCTAGCAGAGGCAAGTTTTTCTTAAGAGAACAATGATATAAATCCTTTTAATACTTGAAAAAAAGCACTTGATATTTGAGAAGTTAATAGATGGACTTGAAAACTTGGAGATATTAAGAAGGAAATAAACATGTAAGAAGGTGTGTTAATAATCTAGGAAACTGATTATCTTGATCAGCTTTAAAATACCCAGAACAGCCCATGAGAAAATAAGGAAATCATTCTAAACCCAAGTAAAGACCTTCTTTTCAATGATATTTGTTTTCCAAAATGAAAAGATTGATAGAGATAGACACAGATGTAGATACATACACAGACAAAAGGTTTTTTTTAATTTACTCTCCCAGAAGTTTATGAAATCTCTCTGGGACTTCTCATATTGGCAGATAAGCTGAGAGCTCGAAAAACTTAGTGAGCTGAAGAAAACTGATATACACCCTTTAATATACAGGATCTTTATTTCACTAAAAAAGGATAAGGTGAGTGAGATGTTGGTTCCATTCAAAAATAAATATAAACACAAGCAAACATATGTTTCCCCTAAGAGAGTTGGGGTAAAGCAGAAGGATCAAAAAAATTTTTATTTTATTAAATAATACTTAGCAATTAATATGTACCATTCATAGTTACAGGCATTTTATAAATACTATCATTTAACCTTTGAGGCTTCCCTGGTGCTCTAGTGGTTAAGAATCTGCCTGCCAATGCAGGGGACACAGATTTGATCCCTGGTTCAGGAAGATCACGCATGCTGTGGAGCAACTAAGCCCAGGCACCACAACTACTGATCAGCATTTTAGAGCCTGCGAGCCGCCTACTAAGCTCACATGCCAAAACTGCTGAAGCCCACGTGCTTAGAGCCCCCTGCTTGGCAACAAGAGAAGCCTCAGCAATGAGAAACCCAAGAACCATAACAAAGAGTAGCTGCCACTCACCACTGCTAGAGAAAGCCAGTACACAGCAACAAAGACCCAGCACAGCCAAAAGTAAAGGAATAAACAAATCTTTAAAAAAAAAATAATTAATCTTTAAGAAAACCCAAGATGAAGATTCTGCCAGTGTATCCAACTAACTGAGAAAACTGAGATAGGGATGTGTTACAAGACTTACCCAAGCTCATATAGCTACTAAGTGGCAGATCTGAGCTTTGTATCCACACTGCTTGGCTCCAATATCCACCCTTGTAATCACTACCTTGCAACTTTTATTCTTGGAGGAGCTTCTCTTTGGAGATGAGTTTAATCTGTAAGCATTTCTGGTTTTCCTACAGAGCCCTAAGAGAAATTTTACTTGTGTAGCAGAGACCATTCTATAGGCAAGAGTAGTATTTTACTGGAGAATTTCCCTAGAAACCAGTTTAACATGCCTTTTTAACTGCTAATTCCTTCAGAATGACTGAGGAGTTAATATCCCACACTTCTCTTTAAAAAAAAGATAGGTGATGACCTTCAAATATATGATTTCATCAATTTTACAGGGAATTCTTTGGTTGTCCATTGATTAGGACTCAGGGCTTTCACTGTCTTGGACATGGGTTCGATCCTTGGTCAGGGAACTAAGTTTTCACAAGCAAGCCATCAAACAAACAAACAAACAAACATTTCTGGGAGCCAAGAGATAGATGGAAACAGAGACACAGGGGTAGGCTGTTCAAGAACTTCAGGACACACAGATCCCTTTACAGACAGATCCTAGAAAGGGCAATGTGACCTCAGAGTAACTGAGTGAACATGGAAGTCAGTGTCTTCTTTTCTTCATCAGTCTACTCCAAGAAAGGAAGCCTGGTACAGTTTATGATTTTTTGCACAAGAGATGTGTCTGTAACAAGCACATGACAGCAAGAAAGAAGAAAAAGAAGCTTTCTCAAAGAAAGCAGGCCCAGACATCACAATGACTAACTGGACTAGGTAGTGTTGAATGTAACTGGCTCCTTCTTCATAAAGATCATAAGGCATCCTCGAAATGACTGCCCTATTTAGTTTTTCCATAATTGATTAGAAAATATGACTCCAACACCCAGAAAGACTTGGTCCTTAATTTCTCAGGTTTCTTCTTGGATAGACTTTAAGCTTTCTAGAAGGTATCAACAGTACTTGAGAATTTCCCAAAGTGGTTTCTTTCTTTCCTATCTTTTAATGCAAAAGAACAACATAAGAGAAACCGTGTGTTTGGGCATATGTCTGTTGATTTACATTGTCATCCTCACTCTTAAAACATCAAAAATAAACTGACCACTAAAAACAAAAGCCAAGCAAAATTGGGCACATGAGGTTCCATCAAGTACCATCACATTTTGGGGTGAAGGTGAAGGTTAGCAGTCCCTCTTGATTGCTTATCTTTGCATGAATACTCCTATCTAGATAAGAGGATAGTGCTTACTCAGGATACCACTTCAGATGCTAGCACTGAGGTATCTACATAAAGCTTGAGTCAAAGTTGTTGCCTTAGGCTTACCATTCCTAATTGTACTGTTTCATTGCTCTGCTTGGCTCAGTAAGCTGATGCATTAATTGTGTAACAGAATAGAAAAGGAAATATAAAACATGTTAGTTTAAGAAGTGGCTTCTTAGCTTCCTTCTATGAACATCTCCAGGGCCAGAGGTCAGCTGAAATGAGCAACAAATTTAACCAGATACCCAGTGAGTGGGGGAAGGCTTTCTCCCAGTTTCAATCATCCAGCTTTGGTCATTACATAGTAAAAACTGCAATGTGGGTAATCCTTTTTAGGTTCTAGTCACATTAGGGCCTTCGTTTCACTTTGCTATCTAAATCTAAATCACTTATAGATTTAGTTGGATGGAGGAGCCTGGTGGGCTACAATCCATGGGGTCGTGAACAGTTGGACACGACTGAGTGACTTCACTTTCACTTTTAACTTTCATGCACTGGAGAAGGAAATGGCAACCCACTCCAGCGTTCTTGCCTGGAGAATCCCAGGGATGTCGGAGCCTGGTAGACTGCCATCTATGGGGTCACACAGAGTCGGACACAACTGATGCGACTTAGCAGCAGCAGCAGCATTCGAAAGTTTGGAAACTGTCAAACTACCCAGTGAGAAGTCTCAGAATAACTGAATCCCATATTTTCAGGATAAAACTGGTAACTTCCTAAAAAATCAACAAGGTTCTTGAGGAGTTGGAGCAACACTATGTGGGCTCAGCCTTCCAGTTTTCAGGCAGTTATAGACATACAGGGATGGTGATGGTAACAGTGGCAATGATAGGCTTCTGGATCCTAGGTTTCAGTGAGTTTATTGACTTCTGATTCACCTGGCAGCCTCTTGAATCCCTACATTTGTAAGTGTGGCAAAAGCAGCAGCTCTCCTGGCACACCAGTTTGGTAGCCTTATTCTTAGAGGCTTTATAGGAGGTCCAGCCTATGCTTGCTCTCTAGCCCTTCCAACAGCTTTAAGCATGTAACTAACTGGTATTAAATATATTACTATTTAAAATATCCAAAATGGTTTTTGTTTAAAGCATTAAATCCTAGTGAATGCCAACCTTAAAATAACCCTGTGGGGTTCTATTATACTCTTTTACATATGACAAAACTGAAGAACTTAAAGTTAAGTCAAAAATGATATGAAAAGATGAGCTACAGACCGGTAAGAAATATCTTCAAAATACATGTATGATAAATGAGGTGTATCCAAATATGCAAAGAACCTTTAAAACTCAATAATAAGAAAACAAACCACTCAAATAAAATGTGGGGAAAATACTGGAGCACACACCTCCCCAAAGAAGATATACCGATAGCAAATGAGTTTACAAAAACATGTTCAAGAATATACGTCATCAGGAAATTACAAAATAAAACAGAGGTGAGATACTACTATACACATATTAGAATAGCTAAAATCCAAAATGGCTCATGGGTTTAGGGGTATGATTCTTGCTTAGGGTGTGAGAAGTTCCAGGTTCAAATCCTAGACAAGCCCAGCTTTTGTGGGCTTCCCTGGTAGCTCAGACAGTAAAGAATCGGCCTGCAATGCAATAGACCTGGGTCCAATCCCTGGGTTGGGAAGATCCCCTGGAGAAGAAAAGGGCAACCCACTCCAGTATTCTTGCCTGGAGAATTCCATGGATAGAGGAGCCTGGTGGGCTATCGTACATGGGCTCACAGAGTCAGACTAAGATTTATTTACTTAAAATCCAAATACTGGCAACACGAAATGCTGTAAGGATGCAGAACAACATGAACTCTCATTCACTGCTGGAGGGAATGCAAAATGGTACAGCCACTTTAATTTTTTACATATTTATTTTTTTATTGGGCTGCATTGGCTCTTAATTGTAGCACGCATGGTTTTTAGTTGTGGCATGTGTGATCTAATCCCCTGACCAGGGATCAAACTCAGACCCCCTATATTGGGAGCATGGAGTCTTAGCCACTGGACCACCAAGGAAGTCCTGTACAGCCACTTTAAAAGATAGTATTGTGTTTCTAACAAAACTAAACATACTCTTACCATCTGATCCAGCAATCCATGCTCTAGATACTTACCCAAAGTTGCTGAAAACGTGTCCACACAAAAACTTGTACACAGATATTTGTGGCAGCTTAGTTTATAACTGCCAAATTGAGAATCAACCAAGATGTCCTTTAGCAGGTTCAATGGATAAATAAACTGTGGTATATCCAGACAATGGAGCATTACTAGGTAATAAAATGATCTATCAAGCCATGAAAAGGCATGAAGAAAACATAAACACGTAGTGTTAAGTGAAAAAAAAAATCCGTCTGAAAGGGATTCCAAGTACATGACATTCTGTAAAAGGGAAACCCATTGAAATGGTTAAAAGATCAGTAGCTGTCAGGGTTTCAGGGAAGAAAGGGATAGAGTTGGAACAACATGGGGGAATTTTAGGGCAGTGAAATTATTCCTTATGATACTATAATGGTAGATATGGGACATTACACATTTGCTAAAATCCATGGCACTGTATAACACAAGAGTGACCCCTACTATAAACTATGGATTTCAACTAATAATACATCAATATTGATTCATTAATTCTAACAAATGTATTATATAATGTAAGATGTTGACAGAAAAAAATACATGAAGGCAAAATATATGGACCTGTCTGTATTTTCTGCCCAAATTTTCTGCAAACCTAAAGCTATTCTAAAAAATTAGCTTATTAATTATTTTAAATTACTTGAAAGGCCATCTATAAATCCATAGCTATTGAATGTAATCATACTAAATGGTGAAACAGTGAATTCTTTTCTCTTGAGATCTGGAGCAAGAAAAGGATGGCTATGGTTACCACTCTTATTCAACAATGTACTGGAAATTATAGCCAGTGTAATCAGGCAGGAAAAAGAAATAAAAGGAATCCAAATTGGAAAGGAAGAAGTAAAACAGTCACTATTTTCAAAGGATATGATCTTGAATATATAAAAGCCTAAAGAATCCACCAAAATATATTAAAACTAAAAACGAGCTCAAAAACATTGCACGACTATATATGGAATTTAGAAAAATAGTACCAATGATCTTACATGCAGAGCAACAAAGGCAACACAAATGTAAAAAACAGACTTTTGGACTCTGTGGGAGAAGGCAAGGGTATGATGATATGAGAAAATAGCACTGAAACATGTACATTACCATATGTAAAACAGATGACCAGTGCAAGTTCAATGCATGAAGCAGGGCACCCAAAGCTGATGTTCTAGGACAACCCAGAGGGGTAGGGTGGGGAGGGATGTGGGAGGGGGGATTCAGGAGAAGGGAGACACATGAATATCTGTGGCTGATTAATGTTGATGTATGCAAAAATCATCACAATATTATAAAGTAATTATCTTTCAATTAAAATTAATTAATTTTTAAAAAAGATTGCAAGACGTAAGACAAACATATAAAACTCAATTATATTTCCACACACTAGTAATGAGAAATTTTAAATTTAAGAAAGGTATTATATTTATTACAAATGCACACAAGGAATAACATATTAGAAATAAATTTAGGAAAAGGAGTGTAAGACTGGTACTCTGAAAATTACAAAACTTCATTAAAAGAACATTTAAAAGACCCAAGTAAGTGGTAGGTCACTCTATGTTCATAGACTGAAAGATTTAAGATTAAGATGACAATACTCTTCAAATTGATCTACAGGTTCAACACAATCTCTACCAAAATTCAGGTACTTTTTTTGTATATTTGACCATAAAATTCAAGTAGAAATGCAAGGGACACAGGAGAACCAAAACAATCTTTAAAAAGAAGAACAAGTTGGAAAACTTACAGTTTCTGATTTCAAAACATACTACACAATAAGAGTGGTCAAATAAGCGTGGCACTGGTCTAAGAATAAACACAGATTAAATGAATAGAATGAAGAGTTCAGAAGTATACACTTAGATTTACAATAGATTTTCCACGAGTTTGCCAAAACAATTCGATGGGAAAAGAATTTTTTCAAGAAATTGAGAGTCAGTTCCTAGGCAGGTTGATAAGAAGTCCAGGGTCCCCAAGGAGGAGAAAGGGGTCTGGGGCTCTCAAAGTGGAGATAGGGGCCTGGAATTCTCAAGGAGGAGGAAAGGACAAACATCTTTTTTTTTTTTTTTTTCCTCTACATTCCTTAGTCTTAGTCACATAAAAAGTTTTTTTCTTTAAGCCCAGAACTGATGATTACACAACAAACAACTCAGTTTAAACTCTGTACTATGGATTATATAGGCTTCCTTCATAGCTCAGTTGGTGAATCATCTGCCTGCAATGCAGGAGACTTGGGTTCGATTCCTGGGTCGGGAAGATCCCCTGGAGAAGGAAATGGCAACCTACTCCAGTAATCTTGCCTGGAGAATCCCATGGACAGAATAGCCTGGCAGGCTACAGTACACGAATTCCAAGAGTCAGACACAATTTAGTGACTAAACCACCACTAAGGATTATATAACAACAATGTATCCTGCCTGAGGACAGTTTATCCTTCCTGAAAACCTTCTGGCTAATCCTGCTATCGTCAAATGTAAATTATGGGGGTGAGTCTAATAAGATCTTTACAACCTTGAGACATTCTTTTGATTTATTGTAATAACTAATTTTAAAAGTATATAACTCCCTTGCTAACACTAGCAAGGGGGGCACTCTCTATCCCCCTTCTGATGTCTTTGTCAGAAGCTTTCTCTGTCCATTTTTATACTTTAATAAAACTCTGCTCTTGAGTGATCAAGCCTGGTCCCTGGTCCCTGTTCCTAAAGCTAAATCTTCTTCTTCAGAGATCATGAATCCGACATCATTCACCGTAAGCTATCACCTTGGGGGCTCGTCCGGGAAGCTGTAGTTTCTCAGTGCCTCATAATGACTGAAGGCAGCCCCCAAAGGGGAGCCTTATCAGGGGTTTATACCAACCTGCCAATGCCAAGAGACACCCAATGTCCCTGCAAGGGGAGCGGCAAGAAATGGGCAAAGCATGTGGACCAAACTTTCCGTTCTCAGTCACCTTTTCCTGGTCTCTTTGACCATTTTGTAATTGCATGGGGAATTAGAACTATTAACCTAATCTGTCGGATCATAGACTTTCAAGGGACTTGTGATCCATGCTGATACTATGTACTTTTACTTAGACCCCAAGTATGGAAGCGCCTAGCCTCGCTAGGAGCTGAAAGTTACAAGAGCACGTTTGGGAACTAGGCAGAACTCTAGCTCCAGGAACGTCTCTCAGGCTAGAGGTTACTCTCTTGGATGCCTGCCTCAGGGGCCAGAGTCCTAAAAGTGAGTGTCATGACTGTGCCTCCGATCTATGTGGATAGAAACACTGCTGGTGACCATAAGATTTTGTTTTTTTAAATTTTATTTATTTTTAAACTTTACAATATTGTATTGGTTTTGCCAAATATCGAAATGAATCCACCACAGGTATACATGTGTTCCCCATTCTGAACCCTCCTCCCTCCTCCCTCCCCATACCATCCCTCTGGGTCGTCCCAGTGCACCAGCCCCAAGCATCCAGTATCGTGCATCGAACCTGGACTGGCGACTCGTTTCATATATGATATTATACGTATTTCAATACCATTCTCCCAAATCATCCCACCCTCTCCCTCTCCCACAGAGTCCAAAAGACTATTCTATACATCAGTGTCTCTTTTACAGTCTCGTATACACGGTTATTGTTACCATCTTTCTAAATTCCATATATATGCATTAGTATACTGTATGGGTGTTTTTCTTTCTGGTTTACTTCACTCTGTATAATAGGCTCCGGTTTCATCCACCTCATTAGAACTGATTCAAATCTATTCTTTTTAATGGCTGACTAATACTCCATTGTGTATATGTACCACAGCTGTCTTATCCATTCATCTGTTGATGGACATCTAGGTTGCTTCCATGTCCTGGCTATTATAAACAGTGCTGCAATGAACATTGGGGTACATGTGTCTCTTTCAATTCTAGTTTCCTCAGTATGTATGCCTAGCAGTGGGATTGCTGGATCATAAGGCAGTTCTATTTCCAGTTTTTTAAGGAATCTCCATACTGTTCTCCATAGTGGCTGTACTAATTTGCATTCCCACCAACAGTGTAAGAGGGTTCCCTTTTCTCCACACCCTCTCCAGCATTTATTGCTTGTAGACTTTTGGATCGCAGCCATTCTGACTGGTGTGAAATGGTACCTCATAGTGGTTTTCATTTGCATTTCTCTGATAATGAGTGATGTTGAGCATCTTTTCATGTGTTTGTTAGCCATCTGTATGTCTTCTTTGGAGAAATGTCTATTTAGTTCTTTGGCCCATTTTTTGATTGGGTCATTTATTTTCTGGAATTGAGCTGTAGGAGTTGCTTGTATATTTTTGAGATTAGTTGTTTGTCAATTGCTTCATTTGCTATTATTTTCTCCCATTCTGAAGGCTGTCTTTTCACCTTGCTTATAGTTTCCTTTGTTGTGCAGAAGCTTTTAATTTTAATTAGGTCCCATTTGTTTATTTTTGCTTTTATTTCCAATATTCTGGGAGGTGGGTCATAGAGGATCCTGCTGTGGTGTATCTCAGTAGATGCAGAGAAAGCCTTTGACAAAATTCAACATCCATTTATGATAAAAACTCTCCAGAAAGCAGGAATAGAAGGAACATACCTCAACATAATAAAAGCTATATATGACAAACCCACAGCAAACATTATCCTCAATGGTGAAAAATTGAAAGCATTTCCTCTAAAGTCAGGAACAAGACAAGGGTGCCCACTTTCACCATTACTATTCAACATAGTTTTGGAAGTTTTGGCCACAGCAATCAGAGCAGAAAAAGAAATAAAAGGAATCCAAATTGGAAAAGAAGAAGTAAACTCTCACTGTTTGCAGATGACATGATCCTCTACATAGAAAACCCTAAAGACTCCACCAGAAAATTACTAGAACTAATCAATGATTATAGTAAAGTTGCAGGATATAAAATCAACACACAGAAATCCCTTGCATTCCTATACACTAATAATGAGAAAACAGAAAGAGAAATTAAGGAAACAATTCCATTCACCATTGCAACAGAAAGAATAAAATACTTAGGAATATATCTACCTAAAGAAACTAAAGACCTATAGATAGAAAACTATAAAACACTGGTGAAAGAAATCAAAGAGGACACTAAAAGATGGGGAAATATACCATGTTCATGGATTGGAAGAATCAATATAGTGAAAATGAGTATACTACCCAAAGCAATTTATAGATTCAATGCAATCCCTATCAAGCTACCAACAGTATTCTTCACAGAGCTAGAACAAATAATTTCACAATTTGTATGGAAATACAAAAAACCTAGAATAGCCAAAGCTATCTTGAGAAAGAAGAATGGAACTGGAGAAATCAACCTACCTGACTTCAGGCTCTACTACAAAGCCACAGTCATCAAGACAGTATGGTACTGGCACAAAGACAGAAATATAGATCAATGGAACAAAATAGAAAGCCCAGAGATAAGTCCACGCACATATGGCCACCTTATCTTTGACAAAGGAGGCAAGAATATAAATTGGATTAAAGACAATCTCTTTAACAAGTGGTGCTGGGAAAACTGGTCAACCACTTGTAAAAGAATGAAACTAGACCACTTTCTAACACCATACACAAAAATAAACTCAAATGGATTAAAGATCTAAACGTAAGGCCAGAAACCGTAAAACTCCTAGAGGAGAACATAGGCAAAACACTCTCTCACTCTCTGACCATAAGATTTTTGAGGACACATTGGGAACTGCAGGTCTGGTCAGATTAGAAGTGCAATGGGCTTCTTCCTTTGGTAGTGCTAGCTCTTAGTGGACCAGAGGAGGCTCTTCGGTGGCTTTTGTCTCAACTCCCTAGATATTCCTTTTGTGGAATCTGTGGGAATGAACTGGAAGCATTGACCCTAGAAGCTTGAAAACAAAAATCACTTTTTCCTCATTGGCCAACCCTTAACCACCTCTTTTGCTATACTGGTGTGGTGACACTCAGAAGGGACATCTTGGTTGTTGTTCATCCCTTTATGACTCACCATTTCTACTGCAGTCAGGACTGTACTCAGGAATGTGCATGAGCATCCATAAGATAGATGCTTCCCTTAGTAGCCTTAGCTTGGGAAACATTCCGGAAAGCTACTCTGTTACACTCTAGGTGGCATCAGAGGAAAAGGGCAAATCAAACAAAGATCTTGGTGGAAGGAACTGGAAATCAATCTGGAATGCTATCAGGTCTACCCCCTGGTGTATCTCCACCCCATCTCAGTGGTAGAATCGGGAGGGATGAGTAAGATGCCTGTGATGGTAAGGGACAAACTAAGTCCGACAGGGGAAAGGAAGCTTCCACGGAAAATCTGTCTACACCCATCTAGAGCAAGGAAGGATGCTTTTGGTGGAAAAAGCCATGTCTGTAGCTGCTGCTTTTTTCTCTCTTGCAGATGGGAGCTAGCAGTTCCAGAACCACTCATTTACAATGTATTTAAAAAACTGGGACAAGTTTGATCCCAAGAATTTAAAAAAGACACACCTGATCTTCTTCTGTGATACTAAACGGCCACAATATACTTTGGAAGATGGGGAACACTGGCCGGTTGAAGGATCTCAATTATTACTGTTTTACTACTAGATAGGTTCTGTAGAAAACAAGAGAAATGGGTAGAAGTGCCATATGGGTCACTTTTTCTCTCCACAAGACATGCCAGACTTATATCCTAAGGGTGCAGATTTGGGTGTGAAATCTTCAGCTGCCTCCTGTTCTCTTACTTTGCCCCTTTATCTGGGGCTCCCAACTGAACAGACTGAGAATTAGGGCACCCTTCCAGGAGGGGTTGCCTCAGTCTTGGTAGAAATTCAAACAGTACCAGTTGCAGTTGAGACTATTGAGAGGATTCAAAAGGTATATAGAAGGCTTTATGGGACTAACTTACTTTATGACCTTACTTGGAGAGAGGTAATGTACGTCTTGGGACAGATGCTGACTCCAGACTTGAGAGCTCGAGTTTTGGGGGAAGCTCCTACTTTTGGAGATGAATGGCTTGAATATGAGACAAGGGGAAAGAGGGAACACAAAATAGCCCTCCTTCCTCATGGGAGCCAAGTGGTTCCAATAACAGAGCTGCTTTGCCGGATGTATTCTTGAAGGACTTAAGCAAGCACACGCTAAGACCTGAAACAATGCTCCGTTGGCTGACATAGAACAGGAAGAGAAGGAAACTCCTGGTAAATTCCTAGATAGACTATGGAGGCTCTCCACAAGTTTACTGATGCTGAAAGAGGAGTAATCTTAAAAGACTTCTCAGTCAGCTCCAGATATCTGCCATAAGTTACAAAAACAGGCGCTTGGACCAAATCAGTCTTTAAAAAACTGTTGCAACTGGCTCAGACCATATATTACAGTAGAGAATATGAGGAGGAAAATAAGAGGCAAAAAAGACCAGGGAAAGACTGAAGCCCCAGCATGGCTGTTAGACCTGCTCTGAAACAGCCTGAGAAAAATGCCCAGAGGGACCCAGGTGAAAAGGGATAGATTTGTTATTACTCTGGAAAGGAGCAGGCATCTCAAGTGGGATTGCCCTCAGGACCTAAGCTGCCCCTGGCTCCATGTCTGGTCTATAAAGGACCACGCTAGAGAAGAGACAGCCCTCTGAGGCATAGGCCCCAGGGGTCAGACTCTCAGGACAATCAGGAGTGAAGGTGCATGGGGGTTCCCACACAAGCCCCTGTCCTAATTACACCTGATGAACCCTAGGTATTAATAACTGTGGGGCCAATCAGTCAATTTCCTTTGGACACTGGGGCAACTTTCTCTGTGCTCACTGAAGCCCCTGGTCCACCTTCCTCCTGATCCACTACCATAATGGGGCTGTCTGGACGAGCCAAACGCTATTATTTCAGTCATCCTTTAAGCTGCAACTGGGACTCTGTACTATTTTCTCATGAGTTTCTAATAGTGTCAGAGTTTCCCTCACCCTTTCTGGAAAGGGATATACTGAACAAGGTCCAGGCCTCTGTTTTCACAAATATATAACCTGCTCTTTCTTTCCCATTAATTGAACAAAATGTAAATCCTAAACTGTGGCTTGATGGAAAATCTGTGGATCAAGACAAAATGCTATATCTGTAGTTGTCATGCAAGGACCTGAACTTATTTCCACATCAAAAGCAGTATCCACTGAAACCCAAAGTTGAGGAAGGGTTAAAACCCATCACTGAAAATTTGAAGAAACAAGGGCTATTAATTCCCTATAACAGTCCATGTAACACTCCTATTCTGGGAATAAAAATGTCAAATGATAAATGGAAGGATGCTTTATAGAGTTAAACCTATACTAAATCATCCTCCACCTATGACTTTAAGACAATTCAGAGGATTCTTCGGCATTGCAGACTATTGCCACATTTGGATTCTGGTTTATGAGGAACCTGCACAGCCTTTATATAATCTTATAACTGAGACTCAGCAGGCCCAACTGACAAGCTGGCTTGGTCCCCAGAGACTCAAAAGGCTTTTCAGTTCAGTTCAGTTCAGTCAGTCAGTCCATATCCGACTCTTTGCAACCTCATGGACCCACAGCATGCCAGAAAACCCCTGTCCATCAACAAATCACAGTTTACCCAACTCATGTCCATTGAGTTGGGGATGCCAGCCACCATCTCATCCTCTGTCATCTCCTTCTCCTCCTGCCTTCATCTTTCCCGCATCAGAGTCTTTTCTACTGAGTCAGCTCTCAGTCAGGTGGCCAAAGTACTGCAGTTTGCAGCTTTAGCATCAGTCCTTCCAGAGAACACCCAGGACTGATCTCCTTCAGAATGGACTGGTTGGATATCATTGCAGTTCAAGGGACTCTCAAGAGTCTTCTCCAGCACCACAGTTCAAAAGCATCAATTCTTCGGCGCTCAGCTTTCTTCACAGTCCAACTCTCACATACACACATGACCACTGGAAAAAACCATAGCCTTGACTAGACGGACTTTGTTGGCAAAGTAATGTCTCTGCTTTTTGAATATGCTATCCAAATTGGTCATAACTTGCCTTCCAGGAGTAGCATCTTTTAATTTCATGGCTTCAATCAGCAGTGATTTTTTGGAGCCAAAAAATAGTCTGACACTGTTTCCACTGTTCCCCCATCTAATTGCCATGAAGTGATGGGACCAGATGCCATGATCTTCGTTTTCGAATGTTGAGCTTTAAGCCAACTTTTCACTCTCCACTTTCACTTCATCAAGAGGCTTTTTAGTTTCTCTTCACTTTCTGCCATAAGGGTGGTATCATCTGCATATCTGAGGTTATTGATATTTCTCCCAGCAATCTTGATTTCAGCTTGTGCTTCTCCCAGCCCAGTGTTTCTCATGATATACTCTGCATATAAGTTAAATAAGCAGGGTGACAATATACAGCCTTGATGTACTCCTTTTCCTATTTGGAACCAGTCTGTTGTTCCATGTCCAGTTCTAAGCTGTTGCTTCCTGACCTGCATACAGATTTCTCAAGAGGCAGGTCAGGTGGTCTGGTATTCCCATCTCTTTCTGAATTTCCCACAGTTTATTGTGATCCACACAGTCAAAGGCTTTGGCATAGTCAATAAAGCAGAAATAGATGTTTTTCTGGAACTCTCTTGTTTTTTCCATGATCCAGCGGATGTTGGCAATTTGATCTCTGGTTCCTCTGCCTTTTCTAAAACCAGCTTGAACATCTGGAATTTCACGGGTCATGCATTGCTGAAGCCTGGCTTGGAGAATTCTGAGCATTACTTTACTAGCGTGTGAGATGAGTGCAATTGTGTGGTAGTTTGAGCATTCTTTGGCATTGCCTTTTTGGTGATTAGAATGAAAAACTGACCTTTTCCAGTCCTGTGGCACTGCTGAGTTTTCCAAATTTGCTGGCATATTCAGTGCAGCACTTTCACAGCATCATCTTTCAGGATTTGAAAGAGCTCAACTGGAATTCCATCACCTCCACTAGCTTTGTTCGTAGTGATGCTTTCTAAGGCCCACTTGACTTCACATTCCAGGATGTCTGGCTCTAGGTCAGTGATCACACCATCATGATTATCTGGATCATTAAGATCTTTTTTGTACAGTTCTGCTGTGTATTCTTGCCACCTCTTCTTAATATCTTCTGCTTCTGTTAGGTCCATACCATTTCTGTCCTTTATCGAGCCCATCTTTGCATGAAATGTTCCCTTGGTATCTCTAATTTTCTTGAAGAGATCTCTAGTCTTTCCCATTCTGTTGTTTTCCTCTGTTTCTTTGCATTGATCACTGAGGAAGGCTTTCTTATCTCTTCTTGCTATTCTTCGGAACTCTGCATTCAGATGCTTATATCTTTCCTTTCCTCCTTTGCATTTTGCTTCTCTTCTTTTCACAGCTATTTGTAAGGCCGCCCCAGACAGCCATTTTGCTTTTTTGCATTTCTTTTCCATGGGGATGTCTTGATCCCTGTCTCTTGTACAATGTCATGAACCTCATTCTACAGTTCATCAGGCACTCAATCTATGAGATCTAGGCCCTTAAATCTATTTCTCACTTCCACTGTATTATCATAAGGGATTGATTTAGGTCATACCTGAATGATCTAGTGGTTTTTCCTACTTTCTTCTTCAATTTAAGTCTGATTTGGTAATAAGAGTTCATGACCTGAGCCACAGTCAGCTCCTGGTCTTGTTTCTGTTGACTGTATAGAGCTTCTCCCATCTTGGCTGCAAGGAATATAAATGACTCTGATTTCAGTGTTGACCATCTGGTGATGTCCATGTATAGAGTCTTCTCTTGGTGGTTGGGAGAGGGTGTTTTGTTATGACCAGTGCATTTTTCTTGGCAAAACTCTATTAGTCTTTGCCCTGCTTCATTCTGTATTCCAAGGCCATAGTTGCCTGTTACCCCTGGTGTTTCTTGACTTCCTATTTTTGCATTCCAGTCCCTATAATGAAAAGGACATCTTTTTTGGGTGTTAGTTCTAAAGGGCTTGTAGGTCTTCATAGAACTGTTCAACTTCAGCTTCTTCAGTGTTACTGGTTGGGGCATAGGCTTGGATCACTGTGATATTGAATGGTTGCCTTGGAAACGAACAGAGATCATTCTGTCGTTTTTGAGATCGCATCCAAAGTACTGCATTTCGGACTCTTTTGTTGACCATGATGGCCGCTCCATTCTTCTAAGGGATTCCTGCCCACAGTAGTAAGATATAATGGTCATCTGAGTTAAATTCACCCATTCCAGTCCACTTTAGTCCGCTGATT